>NC_140974.1:56922179-57022179 GCF_056783735.1 Eptatretus burgeri
TAACCCTAACTATGCTCACCCTAATTCTAACTATGCGAACCCTAACCATAACTACGAGAACCCTAACCCTAACGATGCTAACCCTAATTCTAACTTCACTAACCCTAACCCTAACTATGCGAACCCTAACTACGCGAACCTTAACGCTAACTACACGAACCCTAATTCTAACTTCACTAACCCTCACCCTAACTATGCGAACCCTAATCCTAACGATGCTAACCCTAATTCTAACTTTACTAACCCTAACCCTAACTACGCAAATCATAATTCTAACAATGCTAACCATAATTCTAACTACGCTAATCCTAACCCTAACTACGCAAATCATAATTCTAACTGCGCCAACCCTAATTATGCTAACCCTAATTCTAACTTCACTAACCCTAACCCTAACTATGCTAACCATAATTCTAACTTCACTAACATGAGCCCTAACCGTAACTATGCTAACCCTTATTCTAACTACACTAACCTTAACCGTAACTATGCTAACCATAATTCAAACTACACTAACCCTAACCCAAAAGTTTGGCAATGGCATGTTCAAAATATGAAGAAATTGAAAATGTTTTCCCAAAAGAGTGAATAATTATGCATAAATTATATTAATGGAATTACAATAAGAATAACTAAACTTACTGAAAGTTCAGAGTCATGTTTTGAAATCAACAGGAGATTGAACTCAGGACCCTAAGATCCCAAGCCAGTGAGACTGTTTCACCCTCTTTGCCTTTGCTTTGAAGGGGAACCCAATGCTCAAACCACCTCGACACTAATCTATCCCTTGCTGCCCTACAAAACAGTTATGTGTCTTTTTCCAATTTCTGAACAATAAAGTGGACAATTTTGCGATTAGAAATCAAAATCTTGTTCTTCTTCAGATAAGCCGTGACGTGGCATCATGAAGTCGAACACTGTATCCGTACTATCTACAGGTTACATCGCAGTAAGATAGAACTCAAATGGAGAATACTTTTCGATTTTCCTCAAATATGCTGAGTCGATGCGTCCTTTGTGGTTGTCGTAATACAAGCCAAGATGGTTTCATGCTACACCAATAGCCATAACACTTTAAATTTGCCATTAATTGGACGAGGTTTGACCAAAATACCCAAAGGTGGATCGGGCCGAGTGCTCGGAACATGTTACAGAGCACTGTTATGAAACAACGGAGATGGATAGATCTTGTGGTTATCCACCACGATTGAGAGAGGATACCATCCCCATGATTAAGCGGAAGAAACAGCCGTTGCTCGAAACTGTAAGACCATCTCTACCGAGCTACCAGCACATGTACATGGACAATTTGAGCGGTGAATCAAACACCTGTTGCCATTGCCGGCAGTTACCACAAAAGCACCGGAAAAATAATGATCTATTATCAACACAAATGTCTACTTATAGTGGGGAGAAAGAATGTACTTTATCATATAATCCTCCAAGAGGATAATTTGATTGAGGACACTAAAACTTTCAAGGATCCCACCACCCTTCACCTCCCACCCCCTCCTCCACAACCCCCCATCAA
This sequence comes from Eptatretus burgeri, assembly GCF_056783735.1. Lineage (NCBI taxonomy): Eukaryota > Metazoa > Chordata > Myxini > Myxiniformes > Myxinidae > Eptatretus > Eptatretus burgeri. The sequence continues at coordinate 56,923,711 of NC_140974.1, forward strand.
CGATCTATCACCACCACAATAGCAACCACCACCCAACACCCTCCCCCTCTACACTACCCACCACCACTCCACACCCCCCTCCACCATCCCGCCACAATCTCTCTCATAATACCCACAACCAACCCACACCCCATGAGCACCACTCCCCCATCCACTGGGGCAGGAAATCAACACAGCATGAACACAGCACCACACCACAGCCACGGCACATCACAGCGTCACAGCACCACGACAGATACAAATGGCGTCCTGGAAAAGTATGAAACGGGTCTATCCCTGTAACATCAGACACCTGGTCATCCATCCTGCGATGGAGGATGGTCCCCGGGGTAATACGGGGGGAATGATGAAGCATTCATTTCCCATTTTGTCCACGGTATCTGAGTGGTGGTGGTTGCGGTATCTGAGTGGGCCTGGGCGGTGTCGGCTGTCGGGCGATGATGGGTATTTCTCCTTGAGTAATATAGTTTATCAATTAATACAAAATCACTTATAAACAGTCAATTCATTTGAAAAACAAAATCTATCAATCTGAAGTGACCATGTGACCAGCGTTTTCATCTTCACTAACACTTCTGCCTTCTTCCTCTGATTCGCTCGCATTGGGCTCGAAACGATATGGCTCCACAATTCCCCCGAAATCGTTTCCAATTGTAATTTTGGCTTCACGTGTTTCTTCAAAATCCCACCGATCAGTTTCGACGTACTGAGAACCATCAGGTTTGCTCATGACGGTGGAATCGGAACCTGAATCCGAGCTCGACGTGCACCGTTTCTCTATGAAAGCCGCCATTCGGATCAGAGTCGGTTCAAGATGTGACGTCACTGGCTAAATCGAAAATCGACACTGTGATTTGGCAACAAAAAAAAAAATTCAAAAATTGTTTGTGACGTCACAGGCGAAATCGAAAATCGACACTGTCGGGATATTTTCGACACTGATTGCAAGAAAAAGGAAAATCTATTCCCCCCCATTTAAATTAGATTGTGATTAATGATTTTCAATGGTTTTCAGAAAAAAAATTGTTGGCATTTGGGGTTCCTCTATAATAAGCCGTTGTGCATAAAAGGAATTTTGGTGTCTCGTGTCATCCAAACCGTTTGATCACGGTCCTTTCCCGGATCATGCCATTCTCTATTATGCTCCGTACTCGCTAACCTTACCGAAGGATTCCAGAGCCTTGTTTTCAGATCCCATGGGGGCACCTCTGATAGGATTAGATGGAGTCGTCTCACTTAAAGTAAATATCAACTCCATGATCACTCGCCTCAGTCGACCACTAAAATATTGTCTGTACATGTTTGTGGTGAGGATGTTGACATCATGGAGAGATTCACTTACCTTCGCAGTGATATTCATGTCTCCACATGTTGTGAGCCAGAGGTCAACAGACGTCTGGGTCGGGCCTGGGAAGTCATGGATTCACTGTATCATGGGGTGTGGCGCTGTCGGTACCTGTGAAGGCGTTTGAAAGTCCGAGTCTTCAGGTGTTTGGTGCCTCCAGTCTTGCTATATGGATGTGAGACTTGGACTCTGACCAGGGATCTGAGATGGAGACTTAATTCCTTCGGTACCAGGAATCTTTGGAGAATCCTTGGCTATCGCTGGTGTCCAACGAGTGGTTGCTGAGAGAGACTCAAATGAGATTTGTTACCTGCATAGTCCGTGAGCGTCAGCTGTGGCTGTATGGACATGTGACTCGTTTTCCTGACGCTGATCCTGCTCACCAGATTCTCTCAGCAAGGGAGCCTCGCGAGTGGAGGAGGCCAATAGGCCAGGCATCTGCCTAGGGGATGGCCAGACGGAGGCCCCTGGAGTACTGGCGGAAAGTGGACGCAGCAACGTACTGCTCCGGCGCATGCTCCCATACCTGACCTGACCTGACCCCATGGGGTCCCTATGATTTTGATTGTATAGTCCCTCTATAGTTAGAGGAAGATGTATTGACCCCATGGGGTCCCTATGATTTTGATTTGATTGCATAGTCCTATATAGTTAGAGGATGATGTATTCACCCCATGAAGTCCCGATGATTTTGATTTGATTGCATAGTCCCTCTATAGTTAGAGGATGATGTATTGACCCCATGAAGTCCCTATGGTTTTGATTAGATTGCATAGTCCTTCTATAATTAGAGGATGATGTATTGACCCCATGGGGTCCCTATGATTTTTATTTGATTGCATAGTCCTATATAGTTGGAGGCTGATATATTGACCCCATGAGGTCCCTTTGATAGGGTTCCACACGGAATAGTCCGATAGTTCACCATAATGATATTCAAAATAATTTTGGTTGAAAAGGACCACATGCACCGACTAATCTATTCGTTCCCTTTTGCCCAGGCTCGTGCAAATCCCTGGAATGTTCTGGTAAGTGTGTTGTGGTGTTCGAGGGAGGGGTGAATTGTGGATGTGCAGGTAAACCAAACCTAGACCCTTTTCGACTGCACTGATATCACACAAATTTGAATACAGATCTGGGTTGACCTGTTTGGTGTCCCATCTGAACCAATGGCTCACGATGCTTGGAATCCTGGTTAAAATCCAATCTACTGTTGGTGTTTATCCATTAAGTAAACAGATGTCTCCTAATGTCTTTGTCCTACTTGTGATTTACGTATAAGCGATACCAAAGAGCCTGATATCAATTTTTTAAAAATATTTAAAACATACAGTCATGAATGACCCCTTTGCACTCTTTTGGCAGATCACGGATTCATGCACAAAGATGGTGCACCACGAATCACCAACGGGGCCCAAAGCACACACAAGTGGCCATGGCAGGCGAGCTTGCAAGTAAACCGCAACCATATCTGCGGTGCAGTGGTCATCAGTAACAGATGGTTACTCACGGCACGACATTGCTTGAATGAACGGTGTGTATCAACCATCTCTTCCCCACTCCACCCACCATCCCCTCCACCAAACCCACCATTAAATCTGCAGTGATAAGGAACCTCCTCAAATCCATCCACCCTGGTCTACAAATTCCATCCCCTACACCCACCCTCTTCTCGCTGATGGAGCCCAAGCAGAAATAATGTTGTTCAGGCTGAGTGTGAATGTGAGCTTGTGAAATCCACATGCTCGATGCACGCTGTCCCTTTTGGCTAGTGGTACATTGTAATGTCCTGTTGAGATCTCTCATTCATGTTACCCACTATTCTCATCCCCCCTCCCCTCCCCCCCCCCGTTAGTTGGTTGCAGCAGCTCAGTGTCCTCCTGGACACATTGAATCTCGACAATCAAGATGCATTGAGGGTTGGAGTGAGCAAGGTGATCCAACATCCAGGAGAAAACCATGACAACGATTTGGCATTGCTGGAGCTCCAGGACCCTTTGGACATGACATCCTGCTCATCACGAAATGTACGGCCCATTGCTCTGCCTCTGCAATGGCAGCGATGGAACTACTCCCGCTGCTACATCACCGGATGGGGTTCATTGCACTACTCAGGTGGGAGTTTTGTGCCTCTGAGGACAACCCTCTTGTGTTTTTTTTTTAAATGTTGCATCGACACAAACAGGTCTTGCATCTGTGATGGGATACTTAGTTCAAATCCACCTGCGCTCCACCATGGCCAATGTGGCGTACGGCATAAAATGCATGCACGTGTTGTTTAGGAGGGGTGGGTTGGTAACGTGTCATATATTGAACTGAACTATAAGTGATATCCACAGGTCCCTCCCAGAAATCTCTGAATGAAGGAATCGTTAGGATCGTGAAAGCCAGTGAATGCAAAATGCTTGGAAACGACGAGAATGAATCGGGCAAGCTTTGTGCTGGGCAGCCACTGGGAGGAGTCGATGCGTGCAAGGTAACACCTTACAATGTCACCTGTAGTCCGTTACACGGGTTCCTAATATTCTTCATACAAGGATGTGAGATACTCTCGGAAAGAACATATTGTAAAATCTTTCATTCCGAACAAAGCCGATCGATGTTCCTCCAAGCGCAGTTAACGTGCAGTGCATATCAACTAGCTTGGACTCCAACTTGGCTGACAGTGACTTCACAGGAGAAATGAGCGATCACTGAATGTTTTGTGAGCTCGCAATGCATTCTTGGACATGATCCAACTTGCTTTTCAGGGTGACTCTGGTGGACCGCTGGTGTGTGAGGAGAGAGAAGATCACTGGGTGCTCATCGGCCTAACAAGCTATGGACGAGGCTGCGGAGGGTCTTTCCACGGGGTGTACACGCGAGTGATGGCATACCTAAAGTGGATCCGAGTGCAAGTGCAAGAGGATGTTTCTTGTGATAAGAGACAGCTCTCAACGGTATCTTAACAAGGGTCATGAAGGAAAGGTCTTTGGAGTGAGTGTCCTTCATAGACCTTACGTGACCCCGACTGACAAATCTGAACGAGATCGGTGATTCACCTGGTTTATTCACTCACCTTTGAACTTAGTCTGGTTTTGGGTTTGATTCCCGACCCGACTGTAAGTCCTGGTGCTCCACAGGCACAGTGTTGCACCGACGAGTGCTACCATCCTTGCGAAGAGGACGTTAAACCAGCTCTTCCATCTGCTAGCATTCTCTGGACATTAAAATAATCCGTGCTACATTTAAAACTTGCACACCGATGTGTTGGTTGGTTGGGAATGGTACCTTGAAACCATTCCCAAATCCTGCCTTAATGTACAGGGGCACTGCATCTCAGTGGCTTATCCAATGACATAACCAGAAGACTGAATTCATAATGACACCATAGTCCAATGTGCATTAGCTGGAAGAACGTTCCACCTTTTGTACGGCATTTGAATGAACTTGAACGTAGTTCCTTCTATTTAAGAAGAACAGCTTTGACTATCGGAACAAGTCTGATCATACCTTAATGGGCAAATTATAAATGTATCAAAACTTTTCAATCCATTCTATATCTGCAATGTGTATATGAAATGAATAATATATATATATATATATATCTTCTTCTTCTTTCGGCTGCTCCCATTAGGGGTCGCCACAGCGGATCATCCGTATGATCCGCATAGTGATTTGGCACATCACCGCTCGTGATGCTACTTGCTAAATTCAGCTTTTTAAGCCGGCCATCTTCGAGGTCACCGACCTCCAACCCAACATCGCTCAGGGCCCCATGGCATGGGTCTGTACACACAACATTATTTCCTCAATGCAGCTCCTGTCAGTCATTTTACATGAATTTTTTTTCATGTTAAACTTTTCTTTTTTAATTGAGCAATACGGAAATAAAAACAAGCAATTAAAACAAACTTTTCATCAACTTCACTCTTACTTTCATAATGCTTTATTATAAATATTAAATTTGGAAAAATATGAAGGAAATGAGAAGTTTTTCCCAGAAGTAGTCTTGCAGTTTGGAAAGTTCATAATTTGACACAAGTGGAAGAGAAACATTGAAATCAAAGACATTTTCAAGAATGCAAATGTCTCTCCTAATTAACACTCATCAGGAAATATAACGAATGAGTAACAGGGTGCAAAATCTGTGTTCGAGCAAACCGAAACAGTCATTCCTATGTTGCTGCAGATTTTGACCTTTGATCTTATGTAAAATGTAAAATGCCTTCCTGAAAACCTGATAAATCAGGACGGAACAAAAATACGTGAAAACAAATGTTGGCAAATTCAATCACTTTTGCCCACATCCACCAGTCGACGAGTGGCCGTATTAAACAGGTGGCCACATGATTAAGGTTATAAAACACTGCAGCGTATTTCTCTTTGCAAACGTTAATGCAGGTTGATTTAGCCACACAATGCACCTTGCCATATAATCAAAGTTTTCCAATTAATAATGGGTCAAAGGTCAGATGAGGCCATAAATAGGTCAACTACTTTACAAAAAGGGTTTAAAGGATACCCCAAGGTGTGTGTATGTATCATCACCTGCAAGTGCACACATCAAGCTTTGCATTTAGACCAATGTCTGTCTGATTTAGTCTGTAGAGGATGTCGCAAGGTATTTTTGTTGTTGTTGGTGAAGTTATCTGGATTGGTTGGCCAAAAACCTTAATTTCACAACCACTGACCTTTGATCCACACATAATCCGGAAAATGACTGTAATCTAAAATGTTTCTCCGCAATGCTATCGAGGGTGTTTGAAAGTCCTTTGTACCAAATCCTATTTTTATCGACATACAAGGTAAGGCAAAATGTCTGTTTTTTTTAGTGTTTCGCTTTTGACCCCATCAAGTCAGAATGGGGGCATAGATCAAAAACTGAAAAATGCCTTGATGCCAGACTTGAAAAGGATTGACTCACAAATTCAGGAATGGTATGCGATTGTAATTTGTTAGAAAGGAAAGGAAGGAATAAAAAAAGAAACAAAATGATACATTTGCCCTCCCTATAGGAAGGGATGCAAATATCAACAGATGAGTTAGTTACATGAGTTATTACAAACTATACCACTTCTTCTTCTTCAAAAATATAACATCTCAAGATTAAAAAGTTGAATCACCTGGCCCTGTCGGGAATGATGTAATAGCCCAGTCCTCTTCCTTCGATCCAATAACATATACTATAAGGTTGTCTCTAGCGATACTGTCACACCGAGGTATTTCTGATACCAGAAGACACGGACAACCTCCTGACATTTTGACATCACAACAAAAATGGACCATCTCCATGCTGCCCTCATAAACCGTGCACATCTACCAATGTGCGATATTCCATTCCGTGAGCATGCCTGATTAGACCATGGTGGGCGTCTATATGGGCGACAGGGTACGTCGCTGGTGGGTCGTCAGACCGGGATGCCACACGTCCACGATGAAGATGAGTCGATAGCTTTGCGCGTCCTGCCATACCTCGTGCTCAAATGAGTCATCAAAGATGAGGACTTTCCCTTCCTCCCAGTACCTGTAAGAGAAAAGACAACCGTACAGACTTTAAGACCCAGGGCATTGGAAGAGGAAACAGAGAAGAAAGAGACCTCTATTATTAAAATATGAGACGACCCAAAAGGGAAGTTCGAACCAGATCTGGTGGTGTAATGCTTAGAGCGTTCACTCTGAGTATGGGAGGTTGGTGGTTGAAACTCCTACCGAGTCATACCAAAGAATTAAAAAAGTTGAGAGGTTGGCGGTTCAAATCTGTTGCTTCCTTGCTTGACGTTCAGCACACACGTGTGCGAGTTGTCCTGGCGCCTGTCCTCTTAAGTTAAGATTGCAGAAGATTGTTATTATTTCAGGTTAAGTCTGCTCTGTGTCTGCTTTTGTAAGTTGCTTGTACATTGTCACACCTCACGTTTTTTCCTATCCCTGCATTACACACACCAATAAAACTATTCACTGTACCACATAACTTTCCTCGCCGGCTTGTAAATAAATTATTATTAGAAATGTTCCCAACTCGTTTTTGTCTGTTCTTTCATTGATCCAGCACGGTCCGAATCCTAGCTTAGCCGGGACTTTATTCCCATTGATCCGTTCCTTTTAGCCGGTACGTCCATTGCAGTGTCACTCGGCTGCATCCGATCTGGTTCGAACAAGGCGTACCGAGGGCGTGTTCTCCGGTAATTAAATCACGTGATTAATTAGGTAACCTGGTTAGCGCATAGACGGGAGGACTCTCGGTCACGCGGTTGAGTTATTGGCGTTCATGGTCGGTTAGCGACCCGTCGTGTCATGGAATTATTCGTGTGCGACGGCCTACAATTCCGGGGAGTCTGGTGGGAATCCGAGATAGCTTCCCCCACCCCCAGTGGCCCTCTCACCCAACACCCAGCCCGCAACAGTATTATGGATGTGAGGAGGAGGGGAAGAGTGTGTGGGGGGGATTAAATTGATATGGAATAAATGAGTTGAAGGAAGTAGGACAATGGTAGTAAAGAGAAAGAAGGTATGGAGATTAATGTCAGAGAAAGTGACACGTTTCGGACTCACGGAAGAGGTGGGGTAGGTTAGGGTTAGAATTTGCTGTTTTGTGTACATACAGCAAATAACAAGGGCCTCTTGGAAAAGAGTGAGGTGCAGGTGTTAAGGGGTACCTATATATTTAACACAGTGAAGATCATCCCCCATGAACTGTCATCCACCTGTGAAGGTGTACTGAGGATAGGCAAGAAAACGCTTTTGAAATCAAAGTAAACGTCCGTCCGTCCGGCCTGCATTGACATTGTATATGCCTGTAAGGGGTTGACCCTGCCAGATAAAAGGTAAGTTAAAGTTGTGCTCTCAAATCAACCCATTCTCCATTTTATCTTGTTTTTACAATGGAGTACAGATTCAGGTGCTTTAGTTTATTGCCCTCTTATCATCACAGTGGCACTGAGCTGTGACTTGTCTCATCTGGGTTTGATTCCCCACCCCACTAAATTATCAGATCGGGGTTTCCCAGGCAGGGCATTATATCATAAAGTGCTCCATCCCTTGGGTAAACATTAAGCCGGGTGTCCCATCTGCTATCATTAGGTACTGGATGAGAAGAATCTCAGGCTGGCAGGATGGCCGAGAGTTATGCACAATCTCCTCCAAGTCATCTAGCCTGGGTTAAAATGCCGACCCAGTTATAAACTGTACCCTGATGTTTCACACTGAGGGTGATTCATCGATATGTTGTGTGACATCCCTCGGATGGACGTTAAATTGGGATACCCATCTGCCGTCATTAGTTGGTGGATGTTAGAGATCCCACGGTGTCCTTCATGAAGAGTAGTTGCAATATCGCTGGCACCCTGGCCAAATTCAAAATTCCTGTCCTAACCTACTGCTGGGAGGAGAATGGCAAACCGCCCAGCATGACCACAGGCCAAGAAAATACTCTGTGGCAGAACCAACACGCTGTACTCACATAATATGGTGAATCGGATCGGATGAGGATCTCACAACGACTTTCCCAAACAGAAGACGAGTTATCGACAAACAGCCTGAACAAATTACAAATCCCTGCCCCGACTAAAGGCCCTGTCACACCTTGACGATTTAGCCAGCGTATGCCTGATGTATGCAAAATTTGGCTAAAACGCTGGCACACGTCGAATACGTTATGGGTAAGTTTGTATACGTTAAGAGCACGCTGGCTTTTTTCATAGTATGCTGGCATACGTCGTAGTACGCCGAGGTGTTAGACCAATTTTCCATGCTTGAAATTTTTCGACGTATGCCAGCGTATGACTCACACGTTCCGCATATGCTGGCCATAAGTTGTCGGCACGTTATGCGATCGTTGACACACGTCGACACACGTTACTTGTAAGTTACTCATAAGTCGAAACACGTCGAGGTAATGTTTAGCGTACCCAAAACTTATTTCTAACCTATGAGTAACGTGTTGTCGGCACGTTACACGATCGTTGACACACGTCCACACACGTTACTTGTAAGTTACTCATAAGCCGAAACACGTCGAGGTAATGGTTAGCGTCAGTGTTCCAGACTCCCTAGTTTTTTTTTTTCTTCGGTATGACAGTGATGTTGACGCTTCGATTTCTAGTGCGGTTATAATATAATATAATTAATAGGCTGCCGCTCAACGATTTAAATCATAACCGCACTAGAAATCGAAGTGTCAACATCACCGTCATACCGAAGAAAAAGAAAAATAATAATAAAAAAAAACCAGGGAGTCTGGAACAGTGATGCTAACCATTACCTCGACGTGTTTCGACTTATGAGTAACGTACAAGTAACGTGTGCTGATGTGTGTCAACGATCGCGTAGCGCGCCTACAACTTATGCCAGCGTATGCGGAACGTGTGTCATACGCCGAGTACGTCGAGAAATTTTCAACTTGCTGAAAATTTCTCGACGTACTCGGTGTATGACGACGTATACCAGAAAACTACGACGTATGCCAACGTACTATTAACGTATACAAAACTTACCCATAACGTGTTCGACGTGTGCCAGGTTGGTTCGGCAAATTTTTCATACGTCGGCATACGCTGGCTAAAACGTCAGGGTGTGACAGCGGCTTCACACTTCGATGTCTAGTGCGGTTATGATTTGAATCGTCGAGCCGTAGCCTATGAATAGCCTACGCCACGTGATCGTCGGCGATACGCTGCCGCGCTATGCATAAGCTACACTATCGCTGGGCATAGGTTGTGAACACCGACAACACGCTCAGCATTCGTTGGTATAAGTTATCTATATGTGATTAAAACGTTCTGTGTACGTTACTAATACATTATGCATACGTCCAACATGTTATTATACGCCCAAAAATTAAAAAAAAACATCAACAGTTCAGCGTACGCCAGCGTTTTACATACATTTTGAGACCTTGCCATACGCTGGCTAAAACGTCAAGGTGTGACAGCCCCTTAACATCTGGAGAGCAAAGGCAAACCACCCGGTGTAACGCATGCTGTGGGGCTGTTTTAGCAACACTGCAAAGATCATCAAAGTGATACTTCTGTCACTCTTCATCATATTGTTGCTGTGTTTGCTGTTGTTGTTAATGCTTCGAATTTCAAACCAAACATTCAGTGACAACATGTGTTGAAGAAAGCCAGGTGATGCAATGCAGCCAATCACCTGGTTTCATTTCCACAGCGAATGCTGCACCCGTCAGGAGGGATGACCAGGCCAAGATGCAAACGGAGTCGGCAGTTTGTGGGTCCAGTGTGTGGCCACACATGCGTACCAGGCTGCATGATGGAAAACTTTACCTGCCAACCAGAGATGTACAAGGTGAAACATCAATTTGATTTGGAAGGTCAGGTTTTAAATCATGAGTTTCGCCATAAAACACCATAGGAATCACGTATTCCTTACTCACACACTCGTCTTGTATTTAAGACCCAATACAAGATTTAATATTATTTTGCTTCAGAGTTTTTCGTTTTATTTTGTGAGCTCACCTGGCCCCTGGTGCAACCCACAGACTCCGGAAACCTTTCCATGATGGCACAGGTACGCGGCGTCTGCAAGCAGCTTTTTTCATTCCTTCGACCTACAGGTGTACAATAGTTTGAGGCCTGAGTACAATGGTGGACCTGTTACTCAATCCTCGGTGGGACAGAATGGAGTGTGCAGGGAGTCATTGAATATCTCGGCAGAAATAAACTTATTACAAGGAAATGGCTTTTCATGTGTGGCCATAATGCTAGGTGTCGGCCGTTGTGGGCAGTATGAAGAGTTGGTCAGGTGCGTGATTTGTGAATGTGGACACGAGACATCGTTTGCATGGTTTATGGTGCACAGAACCGATGGGATGCAACGAAGCTCAGAGGGTATTGTGCCAACATGCCTTGTTGCCAAAGAGTGAATTGTTTCCAGTTGCCTGACTTCCGTAGATTTTCATCCTCAGACAGGAAAAGGCTTTGCTGCTTGTCCACCACGGCAAGGGCTTCATCCCTTATTGTGTGCCAGCCCTTTTCTAACGCCTGTGAGTCGATGCAGACATTTGATGGGTAAGTTTATTCAACAGATGAAAACTTCCACTATATAGCAGCAGTAAAAGAACATGTCAATGTCCATAAGGGACAAAGGTCATGTCCACACTGTTTGGAAAAAAAAAAAAAGGGTGGAGATGAAAATCCATTTTTACACCGTGTGTGCAAAGCGAAAAGTAGTGTTAAGCAATTGGTTCACTATGCCCGTCTGTCTGTCTGCAAACGTGTTTATGATCGAGGAACAAGAATTTCAATTGAATGTTGTATTTTGAACAAGAATCGGAAAACGAACCAGTAGTTTAGCAGTACTTTGGCTCTGAATTCATCCCGATCACACATACGCAGAGAGGAGTAAGACAATAGTTTTGTCTTACTCGTAAGTAATAGTCAAACAAAATTGAAAATAATTCCAAACAGGAAATTTACTGTTTTAAGGACGTCATAAACGATACAAACAACAGACTCAAAGAACCAATGTAATGTGTTAAATAAGGTGTTGTAAAAGACGCTGCATCAAACGGCGGAAAAGAGTACAAATTTTTTTTTATACTAGCTTTACAATCTTTATGTTATTTCAATTTAATTATACATTTGAACACGGGAGAACACAAATCGCCTTCTTGGCACTTCCAAAAATGTTGCGTTTAGCAGTACTTGGACAAAATATTACGGCATTTAACAACATCTCGGCCAGTCCTTGTTTCTCAAGACTGTGCGGGGTAAGGTGCTGGATGAAATCTCTAGTTGTAACAGTCAAGTGTCCTCTACGTTTTAAATTCCTCCCTTGACTTCAAACAATCCCACAATAATGTGGTCATTCTACCATCGCTCCGGCTTGCAAGGCACGTTCAGTACAACTCACTCGAACAAGACTCATGTACCCGGTCTCGGCTGTGGTCCACCAGGGCTGTGCTTGCAGGTTGTTGACGTTGTAAAGTGAACGCTGGAGTACCGACAAGAAGTGACCCCTTTTGTGACCCCGTTCGTACCATATGTATGACTGAAAACAAAGCAGCGGCTGCATGGGTCAAATCATGCTTGGCTAGGCCTTCACAACCTTTTCGATGGAGAGCAAAACCACGACATTCCATGTTGTCAATGTCATGTTGTTATAAAACATTGTTGGTATTTATTCATGGCAAAAGTGTCAAATGTCAAAACAAATCAAATTATATAATCAAATGCCAACAAATTCCACAACATTGGTTCTGCCTGGGCCAAAGTAGAAACATATTCCCCACATTTTTATATGTAAATATAAAAACAACACATTTGGCCTTTCAAACACATTCCTATGCGCAGATGTCAAATTCAGACGCTTGCGCCTGTTAACCGGAAGCAAGGCTTACAACCACTGCCCAACAGGTAGTATAGGAGCCACACACCCACCTCTGCCAGCCGGCCGGCCCGCTGTAGCGCATCTCCGAGGTGGAAGTAGAAACGCCCATCATCAGTACCAGATGCTCCAGATTCAATCCCTTTCTGCAGTTGTGCAAAGCACTTGTTAACGATCTTCCAAATTGAATGACACAAGTCAGCACAATTATGATGAACATTAAAAAATGTGAGTTTGAAATATATTTTCCCTCCATTGCTGTTGGACATGGTTTTATGGTTCAATGACAGAATATCAACAGAACAAGCACAAAAGTCTTTACAGACTACCTTTCTACCACAACCCTCACCCAACCAAACACAAAGAAGAGGTACCTGTTGGTAAAAGAGGATGTGAGAGAGTTGGAGTGGGGAATTCCATTGCGAGTAAAGGAGGATGTTAGAGAGAGAGAGTAGAGGTGGGGAATTCCACTGTGAGTAAAGGAGGATGTTAGAGAGAGCAGCGGTAGTGGGGAATTCCATTGTAATTATAACATGGAAGAGAGAGGAGGGTCAGAGAGTAAAACAACATGATTATTGTTCTGGGTAAGGTGGGAAAATCAAATATTGTACCTGCAAATACGGAATGCTAGCATTGATTTGATTTTCCGCTTTGAGGATAAATCCATAATGCACCTGCGCCAAACCGTCATTGGGAGTCCGAACCAGGATCTGAAAGGAGAAAATAGCAAAACAGGTGAACCTTCAAATCAAATCGAATCAAAAAAAAGAGGAGAATGAGAGGAGTACCTATTACAAATGGAGGTATTTCCAAATGAATGCTATAAAGGATGTCAAATACTTTCTCTTTCTTTGATGAGTACTTACTGTCTACCATGATCAAATATCTGCTTTTAGTAACTCGGTGAACAAACAAGGGAAGCCGAACAGGTTGTCAAAGAGATCGTCCATGTCATACGAGCCAGATGCAATATACCTGTTCATAGACTGTCTTTGCCGCTTTGTTGTCTCCAAGCAGGAGATAAGCGACCCCAAGATCATTTAGCAGACTCAGATCATCAGGAAACATGGATGTCAGAATTTTCAGGGACTTCATGGCAAGTCTCATCCGGCCTAAAGACAAACAGACATCAGTGGTACTCATTGGGGTGGAAGGGGGATGTGGGGAGGGGTGTTTAAACAAAAGAATTAAGCAAACAGATGAAGACTGCACCACCCAACATACCCCACCAGGGGGAGAGAGGTGTTTAAACAAAACCTAACCCTAACCCCCATACCCATAAACTGATATCTGTCAGCTTGACGGCGCAGAGTGAGGCGCAGGAGATCAGAGGGCACATCAGGGAGGACAGCTACCTCACCATACAAGGCTATGGCATTCAGCAGAAGCTCATTGCTCCGAAGCTTCTCTGCCAGATCATCCTGAGCCTGTGTAGAAAAATACAGACAAACCATATGGATTATGACTTCGACGATAACCAGATGAAGCAGCAGAGCACAGTCCTATCAGTGTTTACACCTGAGCACATGCCTCATGAAACAACTACTCCAGGAGTTAAAGTCAATACATTGAAGGATATACATTGAGTGGTAATTTGCCTTGTTTATTCACATTCTTGTACATACTGCCATGTCTATGTATGTACTATTGTGTATGAATATGTGTGGACGATATGTTAACGAAGGAGTTAATTTAGCAGAGTCGCCATCTTTCCCATAGATCCAGTTTCCTCCTTCATGCCAACCCCCTTACTTCCTATTTAAGATTCTCCATGGATCCACGTCGGCTGGTCAATCGCTCAGGGTGGACAAATAGCGCTATAATGATGAGGGGCTACGGAATGCTACAGCAGTGTTGTGCTGTAGATATGCTTTGGCAGAGCACCAGAGGGCATGGCTCAGAGTGAGAGTTCTGGAGGGAGAAGAGTGAATTCAGGGTAGCTGGCAATGGTGTGACTAAGTGGTTACTTGGAATCTTTGACTCATTCATTCCCTTGGAGTCGATGACCTTGTTTGAGCACTGCCATTATGCGACATCCACCTGTCCAGCCCTTCCTCATTTTAACATTGCTCAAAGCAATGTAGCCCCCAGCCAACATTATATGTGGAGCCCTAGCCTAGAAAGATCAATGAGGTCGCCATTATCTTCCCTTCTGAGTCGGGTCTCTCTTTGTCGCCTGCCCCTCTGAAAAGGTCGGAGACGGGGATATTAAAATGAGCTCCCTCCGACTGATCTGACTGATCATTCTTCCATGTACTTTTGTGTATGTGATATTTCAAAAGCCATTGAGCATTTAGCTTTCATATTGAAGATATCTTTTATAGGGTTACCATATTTGAACTTTAATTTAAAATAATAAAAATAAAAAGACACTCCGGAAAGGGACACTCCGAAAAAAAAAAAAAATTAAAAAAAAAAAAAAGAGGACATTCTTGAAAAGAGTTTCCTTTACGGATTGAGCAATCGTATCGGCAGTCTCATAAGGAGTGTTCGGACCTTGATTAATTTTGACTGCAAACTGCCGTTCTTCCAGTTAAAATACTGAATTATTACCGGAAACATTGTACTTCTTCCAGTCCAGATGAAATTGTAAATCAACAGCATCTTAATTTGTCACAGAGATACAAGTACCAGCTCTACATACCAAGCACTTGGCTTCCCAATCTTCTCGACCAGTTAGAAAACACGGAATTTTGTCTTTCGTTCTGCAGTCTTGTTATTCGTGTGCAGCCTGTGGCTGCTGCTTGCACCATTGGTTGAGAGCAACTATGCTGCTGATGCAATGCCCCTATTACCAGTACGCTGGTGCTCATGTTGCCGATCTCGGAAGGATGACAGGCTGAGTCAAACCCCACCTGGTGTTAATTCAACAGGGGCTCAAACTCAGGACTCTAAGATCCCAAACCAGCCATTCTAACTGCGAAGCCAACATCAGGCTTTCATTTCTCAGTTAATTTACACTTATATTTTGGTATTGTAAACAGCTGTTGAAGAAAAAAATAAAATAAAATCAAACAAGAGTGTACGGAATGGACTCAGAAAAGACACTGAAAAGACGCGGACTGAGGACGTCACTGGATTATCTCTCACTGTGAGGTTGTAACAAAGAGGCAGGCCATGTGAGTGTCGATGTTCAAACACGTCCATTACACCATGATAGAGGAGTACAGATTTGTACAAAGCCTTCCTGGTCCAAACATTACAGAACCGCATTTTATCACTAAGAAAATGTACAAAAAAGATGGTTTACCTGTTTTAAAAAAAAAGTATCCCAAATCTTAAAATGTATCCCTTTGAAAATGCAAAAGCAAAAAAAAAAAATCATAATAAAGGCAAAATCAGGACATTTATAGATATTTAAAAAACCCAGCCAGACGAATATTTAAGGTCTGAAAAGGAAGACATGTCCTGGAAAAACTGGACGTACGGCACCCCGATCTACTCCTCATGATACCTCAACCCGATTAGATCACAGCTGCGAATGGTTGAATCATGTTGCCATGGCTATCGCGGATACTTGGCTTGTGTACGCAATATTTCAAAAAAACCTTCAAGATTTAGCTTTCATAATATACAGATTTATTCGTCATACCACCCAAAAGTTGGGGACCTAGAATGAATATCAGCTCCTTGTTCTATATTCTCCGATACTTGTTCTGTGCTGTACTTTTACTCACAACTCCCTGAGCATCCTCTGTTTATATAGAATTGTGGCCATAGCGGAGGTCGTTATCTACATAACGTTTCAGTGTGTGTATTACTTGTGCTCTTGTGCTGAGACTCCATCGGTTTCGTACCTCCTGTACGGTCTTTGTACAGGGTGTTTCAAAAGTAATAGTGCACTGAACAAAATGCTTATGTTTCATGTGTTTGCAAATCTCAAAATTAAAATGTATGCTTGTTTAATTACAAGTATCATTCACTCACTCAAGTGATGTACCCACCATGTCTTTGTTGTAGTGTCGGACCCCGTTATTCGCGGATTTGCTGTCCGCAGACCCTGCGTATTCACGGGTCATAAAGTGCGACCTGCTTGTAGATTCACACATTCACGTTATTTATTTATTTATTCTTTTTTACACTTCAGGACTGGTCTCCTATATCAACCTGGGAAATTGGAAATCATCCAACATCACAGTATTACATAAAAAGGTACAAAAACAGATCCCCTTAACTACAGCCCAATTAGCTTCCTGTACTTATAATCATCTGCAAGGTCAAGTAATCCATCACAGTCGACATAAAATCATTCCTTTTCTCCAGCTGCCTCATCTCATATCATCAATTCCGATTCAGACAAGGTCACTCCATCTTGGATGCGCTGCTTCTACTCTCACAACAATGGATAGAAGCTCTCAACATCAGCCATGAGATCTGGACATATCTCGAGCTTTTGATATCTCACCTTGCTCTCCAAACTGTCTGCCTATGGAATCCAAGGCCACTCCACTCTTGGATTACTGACTTCCTCCACTCTCATAGTCAACGTGTGTCTCTCAAAGGAACCCTTTCATCTCCCCTCCCTGTCAAGGCTGGAGAACCCCAAGGCAGTGTTCGAGGCCCCAGATTATTCCTAATCTTCATCAATGATCTCACTGACTCTAGAAAATCCTCTTTATCTTTGATGATGACTCTACTCTCTGCCATGATATCTCTCATCCTTCTGAGAGACTGGCAGCAGCCTCTTCCCTCTCCCCAGACCTTGACAAAAATCACAAACTGGTGAAACCCAATTTTGCTTATGTAGGCTATCCATATTGTCCACCCTTTGCATTTTCCCTCACCCCTCATCATTACTTGCATCCCATGTCTGTCTGTCTCCGTCTTTCTCCCTCTGTTCTGCTGTTGGTATTTCCCCTTTCTAGTGCTGTTCCCTTTGTTATGTTGTGTCGTGATTTGTTCTGTGTAATCGCTCTTCCACGAGCCTAGACCATGTAAAAAAACATAAAAATAATAATCTTCTGTATGTTCCCAAAATACAGCCAAAATGGGACACGATAGCGGAAAAATTTAGGGCCACCTTACTTACCATTCGCCTGCGGTGTGCAGTATCAAGTTTCGTTCAAATCGGGCAATGAAAAAATGTATTAAATAAATCAATTCCCGATTCAGTCAAGTACTCTTCGGGAGAATTTGATCAATGCAAACAACCTCAGCGGTATAGTTCGCTGGAGCTATCTATTTTTTTCTTCTTGAAATGATTTGTTTTATCAACCGCTGTCACAACGGGAACCCAACGGGTTCACGGGTCGGCTCGTGATAAATAAAACTAGAAGGGCACTCGTTAGAGCACACACCTCCGCCACACAATGCCTGATCCACGAGAACATATCTGGCCCATTAAATTTTTTAAATATCATGCTATATATCGTTTTTGGCCCTATCTCTCAATGGTAAAGAATCACTTTAGTGATTAAATAATTATCAGATCCAGATCCAGATCTTCACCAAAATCGAAACAATTCGTCATTGCCACACATCCAACCTGTCCACCAAGTTTTGTCCGAATCCATCCAAACTTTTTGAGATATCATGTAATATATAATTTTTGGTCCCATCTCTCAATGGTGAAGAATCACTTTAGAAATTATTGTAGTCGGATTCGGATCCGGATCCGGATCTTCACCAAAATCTAATCAGTTCGTCCTTGTCACACACTCAACCTGTCTACAACTTTTTGAGATATCTTGCACACAAACAAACAAACAGACAGAGAGGGGTGAAAACATAACCTTCTTCACTTTCGGTGGCAGAGGAAACAATGCCGCAACATTTGCAGCATTTTTCACGAGCGTATCCTCCGTGAATAGCGGGGTCCGACAATATTTGATAACAAATACTTTTCTCAGAAAGACTTGTCTTTTTGCACAAGAGGTTTTAAGTTTCTACTGCACTGTATTCTGAAGCACCCTGTAGTATACTGTATTAGAATTAAATAAAATTGTGTTTACCCACCGCAAAGGAGTCAAAAGTGGTTTTCATGGTACCTGCGCTTTGCCATATCTTGCACGGGGGCTGTTCGGATACCTTTTCACCAAATCATCAAATGCCTTCACAGCTTCTTCGATTTTGCCCTGCGCAAGAAGGAATAAACTGAATCAATCGATCAAAGCACCCAATCGAGAGATAGCAGCACATGATGCAGTCCATGGAAACACCCGAAGCTGATGCCAAGAGTAAACAAGTATTTAAACAGCCAGGTACGGACCCATCTCGTGCCTGATCTCCACGGTAATCCCAGGATGAGGTGGTATACTACCTTTTTATGTAGACCTTCTGCTGCCTCCAGCTCTGCTCTGATGCCCTTGTCGAGTTTGTTGAAGAGCATTGGCTTTTTTGCCTTATCAGCTGTAAGGATAAAAGGAGGAAGAGCGAACAGATCAGGTCTTATTCACTCACGCGCTTCTTCACTAATCAATGACTTCACTCTTACACGCAAAGAACGTCGCAAAGGTACCCCCATGAACCCAACTGCCAAAGAGCTTAACAAGCAACATATACAAATCATAAGAAAACAATTATATTTGTGAGACAGTCATATGCTGGAAAGGGCCACACATCACATCCATGCACTACAATATTCTCCACCAGTCTGAAGCTCTGTCCATCCAGGTCAAAGCTTGGCTTACTGGTCTGACTACACCCACAACTGGAATCTGAAAAAATAAAATCATTCATCTGCCATTTTGGTCCCTACTTATAGACCTCAGGCTTCAAGCCTCCGGTGTACATTACAATACTGAACAACAGGTACATTTTGATGACAACCCATGCAGAGGAAAGAAAATGGTCTTGATTAATATTTGAAGTCCAATTTTAAAAACAACTTCTCCAACCTGTCCTTTTGTGCCAGACACAGGTGAAAGAAATAAAAGGTTGTTTTTTGTAATTTTGGTTTTCGCTCGAGTTTTCAATGCTGAATGGTATGTAAATACAGGATTTATAAACAAACTGCATTGGACATGTGCATGGACATGTATTCACATATTAGGTGAAGTAAATGAATTGTTTACATCACATAATTTCTGGACATGTCTGGTGTTGGCTTAATGGTTAGGGTGGTGAGCTTGGGATCCTAAGTTCAAATCCCACTCGGATGTTGAATTAATACCAGCTGGGGTTGACTCTGCCTGTCATCCTTCTGAGATTGGCAAAATGAGTGCCAGCTTTGAGTGTCGAAGTGGCGACCCGTCCAGGATTGTGCCCAATAGCCAAGGAGACTGCTTAGGCAGCACCGACTCTCTGCACAGAGTATGGTCCCAATGGATGGGTGGATTTATGGACCTGCTGAATTGCCATTACCAATTTTGGAAACTCTATGTGCAGCATCTAATTCAATTTGTGCAAAGTCATACAGGTCTATGAGTGTGGGTTTCTCTCGGGTGCTGACCTACTAGTTACACTTTAACCTACAAACATATGACAGATGGCTCTTCGCTCGTTGTGGCTCTGAATCTCACAAATCAACCAACCCTATGCTAAGGTTTTAAAGCAACGCTTTCAATAGAAAAGGGGAACAAGAGAAAAGTTGGGATGTGTGCCTTTGATAAACTTTGAATAGTTTGAGAGTCCTTATTGCCTTCCAGATTCCGATACTAATAGACAGTGGGCCAATCAACATTATCAAAGATACACCATCCAGTGACACAAATGAAAGTTTGCAGGGTAGCAAGTGTAACCCTGCCAGATGTCAACTACCTTGATTAATGCAACATTCGCCTCATCCTGTGCTGCACCACAATGTCCTGTAAGGTATGTCCCACCAGACAGTGCAAGTCATGTACAGCCCATAGTGTGACCTGCATGTTCTCCCCCCTCCCCCCACCCCTACCTAATGTAACTACATTTGGTTTATGGTCACAAATAAATGATTGTGTGGTGTGCTGCCTGATGAGGCCAAAGAAGGGCAAAACCATAGTTGACTCCACCATCCTTTGTGACTTGTAAATCTCGGTTTATAACAGACCCGAGTGTGCCCACGGAAGCCATGTGGCATTGGAGGTGATATGGTGCACATGCACAGCATGATGGTTCTATGTCATGCCATTGCTATTAGGTCGGAAGGGCTTTCACTGGTTATGTATATTTTTTCTCCCGACCGCATTCCCACCTCTTGTTTGGTGTGCAGTTGGGCAAAGACAATCAATACGTTGGGTGGCAGACAACCATTGTTACTTTCAGGTTTGCATTTTGGGCTATTGTGAGACACGATCTGCACCTTGCTGCTTCACCAAGTCAGGGCATGTATTGTACATTCTATATATATATATATATATATATATATATATATATATATATATATATATATATATATATATATATATATATATATATATATACCACAAAGGGAAAACCAGAGATGTCACTTTTTATAAATTTCAGGGTTATTGCACCTGCCAATAGTTGGCAACATAAGATTTCCTCTCACAATATTACTTTAACAAATAACCAGGGGTGTCACATAATTTATATGGTATTAAGTTTAGCCGTGCAATGAAAAAACAAGTGTTGTCAAAGCTGAACAAGTAGAAACCCAGAGTTGTCAGTACTTTACTCTTGGTTATCTCCCTTTCATTCATGTTAACTGTTCCACCATAATATTCAGAGATGAGAAACTAAAAAATGAAAGGTTGTAAAACTTTCACAGCATAAACTCTGAGCACTACAATAGCCAATTTGGTTATATCATGGATCTATTATTTTTGATCACAGGTTTTGTGTTCTGCAAAGTATTAAAATTAAAGTTTTCACTCAGATAAGATTGGCTTTCTGCATCATTCATGTTAACTGTTCCATCATAATATTCAGAGTTGAGAAACTAAGTTATAAAAGGTTGTAAAACTATCACAGCATAAACTCTGAGCACTACAATAGCCTATTTGGTTATATCATGGGCTCCGTAGTTGGTGCATATCGTGGTTCAAGCCTGGTCAAACCTTCATTGTGACTTTTATGGGACCCACGCCGTGGCTTAATGGTGAGGGGATCTGAGTACCCATCCTCATTCGATGTACCCACCGCCCAATCAACCTGCTTAGGTATATGAGGGCATCACATGAGGTGACTTCGGCTATCGCGGGGGTGGTTTATCCTTGGTTTTCTCCCGGTTTTCCATCATATTAAGTAGTACGGAGTAAGAAATGGAGAATCCGTCGTCATGTAAGCAAAATACCCTTGAGTATGGCATTGAACACCAATCAAACAAAAAAACAATGACCGTTTAATGTTGAAAAAAATAATCTGTGATCACCAAAGTCATGTAATGTATGCTAATAACCAACAAGCATGAATTTGCTACACATCCTGGGTTAAAATTGCATGGCAATTATTAAACAAGGGAATAACCAGTGATGTCAGTTTGCAACATTGATTCGTTCTTTGCTCTTAAATTAAATAACACAGAAGCTTGGCAAATGCTACATGCTTAATTTGATCGGCCAATGATCACTCTTCCTTTTACTGGAAAAGAAATCTATATGACAGTTATTAAACAGTCCACCAAAGTCTTGAAACTTTGTTTTTCAGTTTCTTCAAAATTGACTTATCCTCACATCTCTGGTTTTCATATATATATATATATATATATATATATATATATATATATATATATATATATATATATATATATATATATATATATATATATATATATATATATATATATATATATATATACATACATTGTGGGCCCAGACCAGGAATCAAACCCAAGTCCTCTGGCAAACCATTCCAGTGCTCTGCCATCTGAGCTATCTGGACGACCCACCGGCTGAGCAACGCAATTCTTCCACATATACAGGTGCCACTCTCTTTCCCCACAATACATTTATTTTAAAGAAGAAGGAGGCCCTTCGAACCAAAAGTAAAAACTAGATCGATTCCGCTAATTTGAGCAAAAAAGGGAGAGCAGACCCAATCTCAGGGCAACGTTTCACCAGCTTCAGAGCCATCTTCCTCAGGAACAATAGAGGTCTGTTGTGCCTCACCCAAAAAATTCCAACACTTTCATATGCTGAAGTGGAATAGTCTGGTGCTTAGTACAAGGTTCATGGTGAGGCTTTGTGCCTGGCATCACGTGGACAATTCTAACCGAGGAATCTTGTCTTTGAGCATTGTTAACCTCCGCCATCGAAGATGGATGGAGGTTACTGTTTTCACCCCTGTCTGTTTGTTTGTGAACAGTATTACGGAAAAACTCCTGGACGGATTTCGACGAAACTTGGTGGGGGGTTTATATTAGGTATGGTCCAAGAATCTTGCCATTAGATTTTGGACTTGGTCCAAAAAAAAAAAAACTTAGAAAATTTTGCAACTTTTTTTCAAAGAAAATTCGATTTTATTTGAAAAATATTTTAATTTTTTTTTTTTTTTGCATTTCTACATGTTTTAAGTGATTTCCAACCCCCCAAAAAAATTTGTTAGAGAAAAAAAACCCAGAAAATTTGCAACTTTTTTTTTCAAGAAAATTTAGCTTTTTTTTTTTTTTTCGGCATTTCTACATGCGCGTTGATCTAGTTTAGTTTATTCAATCGTGGTTCAGTAGAGTCTGATCCGTTTTGACCTACAATGAATAGGATATCAGGTTCACTTAAGTGAACAAAAGTATTGGCAGCGGAGGTTTTGCACTCTACCAGGTGCTCCCCCTCTAGTTTGTCCATGTTGGAATTCGGAATAGAGACTTGGATGTGCAAGTGCACATTAATATCCAGTAAACTCATGGACAGGCTCACCGATCAAATACGTACGTACCTATACGTACATCAAAGATAGTTTTACACCTAGCTAACTTTGTATGCATCGATGTGCCGAGAGGGACATTAGGAACGCAAACTTGCGTTTTTTGCATTTGACATTACCATGATCTGAGACACATTAAATCATCAAAAATGGAGTGGATACGAAAGTGCGCATATGTTGGCAAAACTTCATTCAATGATTGATGCAAAATACCTGAAATTTTTGTTGATACCAACATAACATGGATGTGGGTCATTGGAGGAAAGGAGATGGAATTTGTTTTGTACAGGTCAGGTCAGGTCAGGTATGGGAGCATGCGCTGGAGCAGGGCGTCGCTACGTCCACTTTCTGCTGGTACTCCAAGAGCCTCCGTCTGACCATCCCCCAGGCAGATGCCTGTCCCATCCCCATCTCCTTGAGATGCTGATCAACCTGCTGCAAATACGAGGCACATGGTTGGCCCCTTGGCCTCCTCCATTCATGAGGCTTCCCCGCTGAAAGAATCTGGTGAGGATCAGCGTCAGGAAAATGAGCCACATGTCCATACAGCCGCAGCTGACACTCACGGACTATGCAGGTAACAAACTCATTTGAGTGTCTCTCAGCAACCTCTCGTTGGACACAAAGTTTGACCAGCAATAGCCAATGATTCTCTGAAGAGACCTGGAACCAAAGGAATCAAGTCTCTGTCTCAGATCCTTGGTCAGAGTCCAAATCTCACATCAGTGGAGCAAGACTGGAAGCACCAAGGACCTGAAGACTCAGACTTTCATCTTCCGACACAGGTACCAGCAGCACCACACCCCATGATCCAGTGAATCCATGACTCCCCAGGTCCAACCCAGACGTCTATTGACCTCTGGCTCACAGACAGCAGACATGAATATCACTGCCAAGGTAAGTGAATCTCTCCGTGACTTCAACATCCTCACCACAAACAGGTACGGACAAGATAGCAGCATCCAAGATGTCATTGAAAGTCTGGATCTTGGTTTTGACCCAGGAAACCTGTAATCCCAGCAGTTCTGAATCCTCATTCGGTACCTCGAGCGCCCCCAAAAGGATATCCAGACTCTCCGCAAAGATGAATGCATCATCTGCGAAATCAAGGTCAGAGATCTTGACATTCACCAACGATGCACTGGAGCTTGATCTCTCCGACATCCTCCCCAGAATCCAGTCCATACCAGCACTGAAAAGTGTGTGGGGCAAGTACACACCCCAGACAAACTCCAATAACAATTGGAAATAATTCGGAGATGGTATCACCACATCCCACAGCACTCTAAATACCAGAGTGCAGTTCAGACATCAGATTGATCCGTTTTGGTGGCACCCCACAAATACCAAGAATCCTCCAGGGGGTATCCCGATTCACTGAATCTAACACTTTGCGGAGATCAACATAGGCTGCAAGCAGCCCCTGCCGAAACTCTCGTCTGCGTTCGGTGAGGACCTGAAGAGCAAGGATACGGTCAATCGTTGATCTCTTTGGTGTAAAGCCTGACTGCTCTGGACGCTGGTGCTCAAGCAGATGGTGGTGAACCCTATCAAGAATTATCTGAGCAAAGACCTTGCCCGGCACTGAGAGCAGCGTCACCTCTCGGTCATTGTTGCAGTCTTGGTGATCACCCTTACCTTTCCAGAGAGGGACAACAAGGCCACTCTTCCAGTCAGTTGGGATGATGCCTGTGTTCCAGGCAGAGCACAGAACTGCCTGCATGCAACGACAAGAGTCCAGCATTTCCACCCACCTTGAGAGGTTCAGCATGGATGGCACAGAACCCAGGAGCTTTACCCCATTTCAAGCAGTAAACCGCAGCCTGTGTTTTTAAAGAGGAAGGTGGATCACAGTTGATCAGAGGGTCAGCAATAGGGATTATAACACCACTGACATCCAACTCGACAGCTGTTGGATCAGCCTGGTACAGCCACTCAAAGTTACTGGCCCAGCGGGCCTTCATTTCGGACTCCTCTGTCAAGAGTCCACCACCATCCACTCTAACTGCAGTATTCCGAGAGTCCGGCTTTAATGAACGCAATGCATGAATTTCCCTGTCAGCAGGATGAGAATCACTTGCACACAGGTGATGCTCTACCCCCTGACAGATTTCTCGCACATAGGCCTCCTTGTCCACCCTCAGCACACATACAGTTTTACGCCTCAACTTCCTGAATAGCTCAGCTCTGCCATTAAGCCTGGCCCTGTGACTCTGGTCAATGGTATCCAGTGTCCCTTGAGAGACAAAATTCTTCTTCGTCCTCCAGTGAGTTCCAAGACAACCACTGGCAACATCAAGGACGGTGGTCTTGAAGGCACTCCACAACTCTTCAGGATCCCCCAAAGCACCCAGACCACCCAAATCCCCACTCAGCCTCTTCACAAACTGCTCAGCTACTCTCTCATCCTTGAGCTTGCCAACATTCAGCCTAGGCTGGGATGGTACCATTCTCCCAGATTTAAGCTGCAACAACAAGCCTTTGGTTGGTATTGAGGAACTGAGCACTCCGGTAGACACTGCAATTCTCGATCATCCTCCAGCGACCGTCAACGAGGACATGGTCAATCTCCTTTGCCACACCACCAGCGTTGGAATACTAAGTCCAGTGATGAGCCTGTGGGCGCTGAAACAATGAACCAGCCACCCTAAGTCCATGACTTCTTGCAAAGTCAGGGAACTTATTGCTATTCTGGTTCACAGTTCCAGACCCATGGGGATGAACACATGTCTCATAACCATCCCTATCAGTGTCAGTAGATGTACTTAAATCCCCCAAGACTCGAAGAGGATCTCGACTGGGGAACTGATGAACCACAGACTCGAGCGCGTTAATAAATGCGTCCTTCACAGTGAGATCACTCGCCTCAGTCGGAGCATATACAGAGACCAGGGAAACGACATCCATGGAGTGACAAATCCTTAGTCTCATAATACGCTCGTTGGCCGGTATTTCCTCAATTATCATGAGAGCAGCTTATTGGACACAGCTACAGCAACTCTTTGGGCATGGTAACCATCAGAGTGACCAGACCAATAGTACGTCTAACCACCTGCCCTGATCTAGCCACGAACTAGTCTCCGAACCTCAAGAGAGTGCTGCAAGAGAGTGCCGAACCTCAAGAGAGTGCTGCAATACCTATGTTCAAATGCTTGAGCTCAGATGATAAGAGAGACAGGACATTCAAGGCACTCCCCCCCCCCCGAAGGGACCACCTCAGGTTAACCCAAGGAGACCGCCATCTCGTGGACGACACCTCAACCTCTGAAAAAAAAAAGTAACCCAACTGCAGGAGAACGTCCACAGACACAATTGGCACTAGATATGGATGGCTGTTGGCTCATAAGGGGCTCTGTAGTTTGACAGCTTTTACTTATAATCCTGCTGGGTGTCCATATCAAACACCCTCCTCATCAGAAAACCTGGTGGGGGAGACTGTTTAGTCGCCGACAACCCGATCATGAAACAGGTTAGTGCAGGTTTGCATGGTACCTGTAGCAAGTCACAGATCTAATCTGGCTTGACCTGACAATTGGTGTTACCTGTTTTGTGCAGGTAGTGTTAAAAACGGGACAAACATTTCCTTTTTATATTTATAGCATATTTCAAAAATTTGTGAATCTATTATGACAAAACTATCTGGACGAGTTGGTTAGGTGACAAGAACAAGCCGATTAGATTTTAGGTGAGGCGTGAATGCAGATCCGGCCTATCAGTGGGATCCAAAGCATAAACTGTTCAGCCTGGCAGAGGTATGCGCTCTAATAAGTGCCGTTCTAGTTCAATTTGAGTAATACCAGGGGAAATGCTCACATCAAATACAAGAGGAACTGCAAATGAACTGAATTAAATGAGGTGGAGTTTAATTAAACTCAAATAAAACTTGTATTGCTCTGATGTTACATTTTCAACTCTTTAATTCAAGTTTGCTTTTTTATTTAAAAAAAAATAACAAACAAACCGTGTGAAGTGCCTGGCGCAGAGACCTTCTGTTGTCTGTGCTGAGAAGGCGTCACCTCTTCGGAGAAGATGGCTTCTGGAGTTGTTTCTTGTGATGGGGGCTCTGCAGGCGCTGGAACATCCGATTGTTTCTGCACTGCAACGTATACATGACCCATTAGTGGTTGTGGCTAAACAACGCTTGTGGCCACCTAACCTCTACATGACAGTCGGATTCCCTGAGGCCCATCCCAACTGGTATTCTGCACGATTCGTGCAGTGCCTAATAGTCCATTAAAGTTTTTTTTTCACCTTGTTCATTTGGCCTTTTCTTTTTGGCCCGGGTCTCTTGTTAGACTTTCGGTGAACCTTTCTCATCAACCATAAATATTGTGAAAATGTTACAAATTCCCACCATGGAAATGAACATGAACATCACAATCAAACAGCGAGGACCGATGGCCAGTGGAACTCACGCAGTATGTTCCAGGTGTCCGATGGTCTCAGCATGAGCAGTAGACCCCCGCTGCAAACCGATAGTAGGACGACGATCAGAACCCACTTCAAGCAACCAGAAGATCGTCTTCCCACCAAGGCTTGAGCAGGAACATGTGACTGGCCTCCATCTGAGGACATGGGAATGGTCATGGAGGCCTTAGTTCATTAAAAACCAGGCAAGTCATCATTCATGTGGGGAGTACAATTCTTGCCAATTTTATACTTGCCCCTCCCCAAAAATTAGTTTAATGGATATGATTGTTGAAGCATTTTATGTTCGTTTTGATTTCCGAATTATATTTGCCTTTGCAGGATAGAAGTGCAATTACATAATATTTTGGGGATAAGGCCTCAGAGTAGGCCTGTTTAGACATCTTTTAGAAATACAATACATGCAATGTTTGTTCCTTTCACACAAATACCAAAAAGTAAACTTTCATTTTCCTTTAAGAATATTTTAACATTATATTTTCAGGAGCAAGATGTGGAGAACAGCTTTGCAGGGAAGGGTGGTAGGATACTCTCAGGGAGGAATTGGCAGGGGAGTCCAGGGGGAGGGGGTAGCAGCAGGAGAATCTCGTTGGGAGAGGGGGAAAGGTTACAAGAAAGTCTCATTGGGGGGAGGAGTGTTTGTTTTTTTTTTGTATACATTGTCGAGGCTCGTTTGAGAGCTAACACACAACGCACAACAAGGGGGGGGGGCATGGGACAAGAGGGGTGGGAAAGGGAAGGACAAAACAGTGGGGAACAGAGACATTAGGAGATCTGTAGAAGGGAGAGGGATTGGGTGGGGAACATGGGGTATATAAGATGGACATTACAGGGACTTTTAGGAAGGAAAGCAGGGAATTTGAAGGAGGTGGGTTTGGGGTGGATTAACGGGGATAGAAACGATCGTGGTTTTGGATGGGGGACGATAAGAGGTGGTGGTGAACAGCTGTTTTGAAGATCTGGAGGGAAGAATGGGATTGAACAGAGTGAGGAAGTTTATTCCAAAGGTGGGAAAAAAGAAGAATGAAAGAGTGAAGGTGAGCAGTGATTCGCAATTTTGGTAGTTTTCCCAGAAGGGGGTTGTTGGCGGACCTTGAGTGCCCTGCGGAAGGACATATCGCAGACAGAGCGGGGGGGGGGGTGACGAGACCGGAGAGGAGATGTAGAAGACAGAAAGACCACCGACCTGCCTGTGGTGAGAGAGTGAGAGGCCTAAAGACTCAGCTTCACCGCGGGAGATATCAATGATCTGAAATGCCTTGGTTTCCACAGCATGAAATCGAAAAAGGTGAGAGGCAGGAGCACCAGCCCAGAGGGGAGAGCAGTACTCCATCAGGCTGCGGACGAAAGCTTTGTAAGTGGTCAGGAGCTCAGGTGTGCCGAGGAAGGACTTTGCACGACGGAGGATTCCCAGTCGGCGACTGGCTTTGGAGGCCAGGTTGGAAATGTGGTTTTCCCAGGAAAGATCATGGCAGATAGTAAGACCCAGAAGCTTGAAATAAAGGACTTATTTCAGAGGATTGTTGAGAAAGTGGATGGGGGGGGGGGGTTAAAATGGTCCTTTTGGAGAGACATAGTGAGTGTGAGATTTGTTCGGATTGAAAGACATGTTCCATGTGTTGGACCAGTTTGTGATTTTATCCATATCTGCAGAGAGCGAAGAAGCTGCTGCTTGCAGGTATGAAGGATGGCAGATGGGTTGCAAAAGAGTATATCATTGAGGGGAGGAGGGGCTGCAGGAGAGTCCTCGGGAGGGAGGGGTGTCGGAGAGACTTGGGTGGGGAAGTACAGGAGAGTCTTGGGGGGAGGAAGGGTGCAGAAATCTCAAGGAGGGGGGAGGGGTAGCAGTTAGAGTCCCTGTATGGAAAGATGACGTGCAGAAAACGTGGTCCGTGTACACCATTTTGTTTCCATTCACCATGAATCGGTCGGTTCCAGTTCCATTCTGTAAGAAAATAATGAATATGACGTGATTATGCGTTGTTTTGGGGACAAAATGATAGAAACATCAACATGGGAGAAATACCTTCCTGATAGCCAAATGAAATTTAAATGCTGTCACTCTATTTCATTGTTATTCTTTTTCTACCTTTATTTTTTACTGTTGTTCCTCATGTTCACTGTCCATCTTTTTACCTCTGCCACCGAAGGTGAAGGTTGTTTTCACCCCTTTCTGTTAGTTTGTTACTTGCAAAATCGAAGATTTTTGAAGTATATTGGTTTGTCGATTTTGTTATTCTGTCTGTTTGTCGCCTACAGGTCACAATTTTAAACCGATCTTCACAAAACTTCACCACATGGTCGAGTTTGTCATGAGGTAGAAGCCTATTGTTTTTGAGGTCAAAAGGTCAACACAGGCCAAAGGTCAACAACTTAGGTGAGATTTCTAAATTCCTCACTTTTCATCCGATTGACTCGAAATTTGAAGAGGATTTATATTTCAGGTCACTGAATTCAACCAGTTAAATATTTTGAGGTCCACATTTGCCAAAATGTCAACATAGGCTGAATTTCTAAAATTGTCAATTTTAATTTTTTTTTCATCTGGATGACATTTTGTGGACATGTTGGGTGTGTGACAATGATGAACTGACTCGATTTTGGTGAAGATCCGTATCCGGATCCGACTACTAGATTTTTCAAAGTGATTCTTCACCATTGAGAGATAGGGCCAAAAATGAAATATAGCACAATATCTCAAAAATGTAAAAATTGGGCCAGACATGTTCTCGTAGATCAGGCATTACGTGGTGGAGGTATGCACTCTACCGAGTTCCCTTCTAGTTCTCTCTATTTCTATCACTTTTGACTTTCATCTCTCCACCTTTATTCCATTTTTCTGCCAATCTTCATTTTGTTTTCTCTCCTGACCTTGAAATTTACTTTGTGAACATAGATCATGCGGCATTAACAGAATATTGAAGTAAAACAAATAAATCATCGAATCGTCATGTTGGATTCAGGGAAAGTTTGATATTAGTGCAAGAGCCGTACAGTGTTAATCATATGCACACCACATGGGCACAACAGACATGCACACCGCACTAGGCAAGGATAGATCGACATGAATACTGTCATGCCGGTGCTTCACAGTCGGGGATGATTCATCAGTGTGTATGTGTGTGTGTGTGTGTGTGTGTGTGTGTGTGTGTGTGTGTGTGTGTGTGTGTGTGTGTGTGTGTGTGTGTGTGTGTGTGTGTGTGTGTGTGTGTGTGCCATCTGTCGAATGGACGTTAAGCCGGGTGTCCCGTCTGCTATCATTAGTTGGTGTATGTTAAAGATCCCGCGGTGTCCTTCACCAAGAGGAGGCGAGCTATCACCGGCACCCTGAACAAATTACAAATTCCTGCCCCGAATGATTGCTGGGAAGGCAATAGCAAACCACCCGGTATCACCACTGCCAAGCAGACAAGGACCTGATTTAAGGTAGACCACACAATCAATCAATTAATCATGCCAAGCTCTCTGTCTCTCTCTCTCTCTCTCTGTTACTCACTCACACGCTCTGTACACCTCAAATTAGTCACTCATCAGCATTCAGTGTGAACATTTACTTGCGCATTACATTTAATCTTGAGATATGTTTTAAGTTTCAATTAATCCAGGCTGATTGTAAATGCTTATTCTGACACATTGGAAGAACGAAAAAAAAAAGTTACAAGTCTGAAGACGACGATGGTTCACGAGTGGTATTTGACGATGTAGATTGTTTCAGAAGTCAAGGATTTGACAATGTGATAATGTTTGACCAAGTTATAAAAATGATCAACATGATGTGGTACGAGTGACAGGTTATTAGCTGCAAAATGTCGAAAATCTGGTTTCGTTCAACAACTTTAAAAATTTGACCTTTGCATAACCTTTAAAGGTCACAAAACAATGTTGGACATTTAAATAAGGAAACAGGATACGTGCTATAGCTCATTGGAGTTAGTTCGTCGAAGAAGGTCGATAACCCGGTTCGATTCCCACAACTTTGAAAATTTGACCTTTGTGAACTTTAAAGGTCAAAGGTCAAGGATTATGACCTTTGGTGCAAAACTTCCTCTGGAACATTCCAGGAACAATATAACGTCATATAGGCTATATGGCATTTCGCACTCCTCGGATAATTATCCATACTTTGATGAAATCAGCATAAAAACAAACTTGAAGGGGGCGCCACGGGCAAGGTGTTCGAGATAGAGCAAAATGGTTTCAAGACTTTAGGTGGGCAATGACCTCAAGATTATGCATAAAAAAATATTGTCATCCGAGCTCTCAAAGTTTGGGCGGTCGTATGATTTTTATGTCAAAATTCGCAATTTTCCAAGTTTGTGACCTTGTGACCTTGACCTTGGGATGAAAAAAAAAATCGAGCTCCGTGGGGCTATGCAGGTGCCATTGGGCTAACCAAATACCAAAACCCCTGCCAGATTCGACAAACCCGTCGGAGAAGATGGATTTTTCTGTCAAAATCGCAATTTTCTAAGTTCGTGACCTTGTGACCTTGACCTTGGGACGAAAATGAAAAATCGAGGTCCGTGCGGCTATGCGGCTATGTGCCATTGGGCTAACCAAATACGGAAACCCCTGTCAGATTCGACAAACCCCCGAGGAGAAGATGCAAATTGAAATCGGCTACCCCCTAAAAACACATGTCTTTTTGGGCGTGGCTCCGCCCATAATGGGCGCACCATGCCCATTTTCAGGAAAAAACAACTAGATCATGATATAAACCTCCCACCAAAATTTTATCAGGATCGGATCAAAACCCACGGAGCTATGCTCGGGACAGACAGACAGACAGAGACAGACAGACAGACAGACAGACAGACAGACAGACAGACAGACAGACAGACACAACAATAACGAATATAGTGGTCACTTATTTTTTTCGTGAAAATATTTTTTCGTGAACCAATAAAGTAATATCTCCCTTTTGTGTGCAGACAGAGGTCTCTTGATTAGAAAGCATACACATTTGGCTTCACACAATGGTCACAGGTACGGTGCACCATGCTTAATGCAAACAAAATGGTATCACATTGCAGGTTGTCACTACTCCGAGGAGAAAAGTGACTCTGGGCAGCAGGAGAGTCTCAGGGAGGGTGGAGGGGGGCGAGCAGCAGGAGAGTCTCGGGGGTGGGGGCGAGCAGCAGGAGAGTCTCGGGGGTGGAATTGACCAGCACGAGTCTCGGGGGCGGGGGTGAGCAGCAGGAGAGTCTCGGGGGTGGAATTGAGCAGCACGAGTCTCGGGGGCGGGGTGAGCAGCAGGAGAGTCTCGGGAGTGGGGGCTTGCAGCAGGTGGAGTAGCAGGAGAGTCTCGGGGGATGGGGATGGAGTAGCAGGAGAGTCTCGGGAGTGGGGGTGGAGTAGCAGGAGAGTCTTGGGGGGTGGGGGGTTTGAGTAGCAGGAGGGTCTCGGAGGATGGGGGGGGGGGGAGTGGAATAGCAGGAGAGTGTCGGTGGCGGGGCGAGGGTGAGCAGCAGGAGAGTCTCAGGGAGGGGGAGGGGGGCGACCACCAGGAAAGTCTCGGGGGATGGGGGGTGGAGTAGCAGGAGAGTTTCGGGGGATGGGGTGGAGTAGCAGGAGAGTCTCGGGGGATGGGGGTGGAGTAGCAGGAGAGTCTCGGTAGATGGGAGGTGGGGTAGCAGGAGAGTCTCGGGGGCGGGGCGAGCAGCAGGAGAGTCTGGGGGCAAGGGTGAGCAGCAGGAGAGTCTCGGGGGCAGGGGCGAGCAGCAGGAGAGTCTCGGGGTGGGGGTGAGCTGCACAAGTCTCGGGGGCGGGGGCTTGCAGCAGGTGGAGTAGCAGGAGAGTCTCGGGGGATTAGGGGGTGGAATAGCAGGAGAGTCTCAGGGCATGGGGGGTGGAGTAGCAGGAGAGTCTTGGGGGATGAGGCGTGGAGTAGCAGGAGAGTCTCAGGGGATGGGGAGGGGTGGGGTAGCAGGAGTCTCAGGGGATGGGGGTTGTTGGAATAGCAGGAGAGTCTCGGGGGGTTGACTTGCAGGAGACACTTGGGGGGAGTGTTCGAGTAGCAGGAGAGTCTCGGGGCGGGATCGAGCAGCAGGTGGAGTAGGAGAGTCCCAGAGGATGGGGGGTGGAGTAGCAGGAGAGTTTCGGGGATGGGGGGTGGGTGGAGTCGCAGGAGAGTCTCGGAGGATGGGGGGTGGAGTAGCAGGAGAGTCTCGGGGGATGGGAGGTGGGGTAGCAGGAGAGTCTCGGGGGCGGGGGCGAGCAGCAGGAGAGTCTGGGGGCAAGGGCGAGCAGCAGGAGAGTCTCGGGGCGGGGGCGAGCTGCACGACTCTCGGGGGCGGGGGCTTGCAGCAGGTGGAGTAGCAGGAGAGTCTCGGGGGATTAGGGGGGGTGGAATAGCAGGAGAGTCTCAGGCATGGGGGGTGGAGTGGCAGGAGAGTCTTGGGGGATCAGGCGTGGAGTAGGAGGAGAGTCTGAGGGGAGGGGGAGGGGGTGGAGTAGCAGGAGTCTCGGGGGATGGGGATTGTTGGAGTAGCAGGAGAGTCTCGGGGGGGTCGACTTGCAGGAGAGACTTGGGGGGGTGTTCGAGTAGCAGGAGAGTCTCGGGGTGGGATCGAGCAGCAGGTGGAGTAGGAGAGTCCCAGAGGATGGGGGGTGGAGTAGCAGGAGAGTTTCGGGTGATGGGGGGAGGTGGGTGGAGTCGCAGGAGAGTCTCGGAGGATGGGGGTGGAGTAGCAGGAGAATCTCGAATGGAGGGGGGGTACAGGAAAGCCT
Source organism: Eptatretus burgeri (assembly GCF_056783735.1). Lineage (NCBI taxonomy): Eukaryota > Metazoa > Chordata > Myxini > Myxiniformes > Myxinidae > Eptatretus > Eptatretus burgeri. Next base: position 56,958,272 of record NC_140974.1, read on the forward strand.
TGGATAGGGGAGGCACAGGAGACCCTCGGTAGGGGGGTTACAGGAGAGCCTCGGGGGTGGGGTTACAGGAGAGCCTTGGGGGGGTTACAGGACAGCCTCGTGGGGGGTTACAGTAGAGCCTCGTGGGGGGTTACAGTAGAGCCTCGGGGGGTTACAGGAGAGCCTTGGGGGAGGGGGTTACAGGAGAGCCTTGGATTGGGGGGGGTACAGGTGAGCCTCGGAGGCGGGGTACAGGAGACACTCGCGGGGGGGGGTTACAGGAAAGCCTTGGTTGGGGAGGGTAGCAGGAGTGCCTCGGGGGGGGGGGTGGTTGTGGCAGTCGAGACTGATGGAGGTGATATTAGGAAAGGAGTAATGGGGGAACATCAAGCATGGCTAAAGCAGGAAAGAGTGGAGAAAGCAAAGCTCACACACCAACAGAAGGCAGAGCATGCCCGCCCTTCCTGTTTCCTCGTCTCCTCTTCTCCGTATGCATCGCGGAATCGTTACTCCAAACAAGCAGAGTTAATGTTCGGCCTAATCGCCAATCCAAGGGGAACAACGGGACTCGCGGCTTGTGAGGCGGAGCGAGGAGCTTGTACTGTGGAGCTTCAGGCGGGGCTAGAATCCTGAAGGGAGGAGCTGGAATCCTGAAGGGAGGAGCTGGAATCCTGAAGGGCGGAGCTAAGAGCTTGAAGGGAGGAGCTGGAATCCTGAAGGGCGGAGCTAGAATCCTGAAGGGCGGAGCTAGAATCCTGAAGGGAGGAGCTAAGAGCTTGAAGGGAGGAGCTAAGAGCTTGAAGGGAGGAGCTAAGAGCTTGAAGGGAGGAGCTAGAATCCTGAAGGGAGGAGCTAAGAGCTTGAAGGGAAGAGCTGAGGTCGAACCAATCGACCCTCATTACGCTTTTTTTACAAAATCGTGGCCTGTGAGGTGGAGCGACAATGAATGACCCAGTGGTAGCCGTTTTGGCGGCAGAATGTCTGCGTTATTCACGTTATACAGCAGGAACTGTGGAACGTTTCAGAAAAGGTGAAGGAAGGGGTGAAGGGGGGGTGAAGGGAGGGGTGAGGGGGTGAAGGGAGGGGTGAAGGGAGGGGTGAGGGGGTGAAGGGAGGGGTGAAGGGAGGGGTGAAGGGGGGGTGAAGGGAGGGGTGAAGGGAGGGGTGAAGGGGGTGAAGGGGGTGAAGGGAGGGGTGAAGGGGGGTGAAGGGAGGGGTGAAGGGGGTGAAGGGAGGGGTGAAGAGGGGTGGAGGGGGGTTTGGGGGAGGGGTGGAGGGAGGGTTGGGGGAAGGGATGGAGGGAGGGGTGGGGAGGGGTGAAGGTAGGGGTGGAGAGGGGTGAAGGTAGAGGTGAAGAGAGGGGTGAAGGTAGGGGTGGAGAGGATTGAAGGGAGGGGAGAAGAGAGGGGTGAAGGGAGGGGTGGAGAGGGTTGAAGGGAGGGGTGAAGAGAGGGGTGAAGGGAGGGGTGAAGGGAGGGGTGAAGGGAGGGGTGAAGGGAGGGGTGGAGAGGATTGAAGGGAGGTGAGAAGAGAGGGGTGAAGGGAGAGGTGAAGGTAGGGGTGAAGAGAGGGGTGGAGAGAGTGAAGGTAGGGCTGATCTGGGGCTCAAAACAGAAGTTTGGTCATTCATCCAAAAAAGGCGGGTTTAAAGAGCAGGTTTTGGGTCGCTGATGACTTCACGTGATTTGAAGGTTGTAAGCACATTAATAAACGTTGGGTGTTTATTACAGCGCGTGCGCTGTATACAATTGCACCGAGTTTGAAATGTCCCCGGCGTCGTCTACCACGTCTCCGGTGGGTCTGGTGTCCCCCCATCCCCCCCCCCCCCACGTGCCTCAAGACAGCCAAAGACGGCCGTCCGGTAGATGCAGTGCGTAACCTCGACGGAAATGGCGACAATTGACGGAAATACCCGAGTATTTCAATGGAAATTTGTGAAACTAATGTGTTATATATGTGAAAAACATTTAATTTATTGCTTGACGGAAAAAAACGAAGAAACGCTCCCCTCATGTACGAACGAACGAACGAAAGACGTCATTTCCGTCCACTATGGCATTTCACACCGAACGCAGACAGCTAAGTTCTTCTTCTGCCATCATTCTCTTTAATATTAGCCATAAACAAGTGTTTTGTCATGCATTAGTAGTTGAAATTTACTTACAATCATTCTTTTGCGCCCCCCTGCCACGCTGTATCGAACAATTTCATTCCTTCTGTTAAATATAAAGGTGCTTATCACAATAATAACAAGATTTTTACCTTTCAAATATTAAGTACGCTTTTCATTGTTTTTTTAATAAATTGCATATTTTAACATTAGTGTACTCATTTGATTCACCACACGCGCTGTATTGAAGGATTTCACTTGTTTTCTTGCATTTGAAACTCAAAATATGCTAAAATTAACTTTTAAGTCAAAACCTTTCTCGGTGATCGAAAAACAGACCGGAAGTTTCCGAAGATCCTATGACGTCACGTTCTCCGAAAACTACATGAACATTCGGAAACAGCATGTGAACAATGGCGAGATGCGAATCAGAGAGTGATTTCAGCGGCGATGAAATTGAGTGTTTTCATTCCGATATTGCCGAGGACGAGTCGGAGGATGATGGGAATTTTTACTATGGAGTTTCTGGCCCTGAGCCATATAAATTTGAGGCACTTGCAAGTGCAAGAAAACGGCCTATTTCTTGTAAAAGTGGCAAAAAAGGCCTATTTCGTGTAAGAGTGGCAGAAAACGGCCTATTTCGTGTAAAAGTGGCAAAAAACGGCCAATCTCGTGTACAAGTGGCAGAAAACGGCCTATTTCGTGTACAAGTGGCAGAAAACGGCCTATTTTGTGTACAAGTGGCAGAAAACGGCCTATTTTGTGTACAAGTGGCAGGACTGACTGTCCGGCAGTTCACACTGACAGACTCCACCAGACAGATTGGTTTGTAGATTTTCATTTTCTTGTTCGATGTATAAAATAATGTAAAGTTTGATTCGTTTGTGACGATATAATAATTATTTTTAACCCTCTAGTAGCCTGGTGTTGGCTCAGTGGTTAGGGTGGTGGCTTGGGATCCTCGGGTCCTGAGTTCAGGTGGTTTGGGATCCTCGGGTCCTGAGTTCAAGCCCCGTTGGCCGCTGAATTAATACACCAGGGGGTTGACTCAGCCTGTCATCCTTCTGAGGTTGGCGAAATGAGTACCAGTGTGTACTGGTCGAGGGGCAGTGCATCAGCAACACAGTTGCGATTCAAGAAATGATAGCTACCCCAGCAGCTGAGCTGCCATACGACCACCACCAACCCTCTAGTTCAGGGTTCCCCAGAACCCTAGGGTACCACAAGAGGTCGCTTGGGGTTCCGTGAGAAACAGTAATGAATAGACTAATGTAGTTTTTGTTTGATTTAATAATCGTAATTTTACTATACACGTACGGCATATTGTTAGAAACTCCTTGGTTATTATTATAGACGCTTCAACCTCTTATATTATTTACAATTATAACAACCATAGGGAATGTATTTAACGATGTCTATATGGCGCCAGTGTGAAACCGCCCACACTGGTTCGTGGACGTCCTGTACGCGGCGGATTCGTGTATCATTGAGTGACTGACTCAAGTATGGGACGTGTGCATGGTGTCCATCTATCTTCTCTATGCTTCTGAGCGCGAAGTCTCAGTGTCTCTGTCTTTCTGTCTCTCTCTCTCTCTCTCTCTCTCTCTCTCTCTCTCTCTCTCTCTCTCTCTCTCTCTCTCTCTCTCTCTCTCTCTCCTCTCTCTTTCTCTTTCTCTTTCTCTTTCTCTTTCTCTTTCTCTTTCTCTTTCTCTTTCTCTTTCTCTTTCTCTTTCTCTTTCTCTTTCTCTTTCTCTTTCTCTTTCTCTTTCTCTTTCTCTTTCTCTTTCTCTTTCTCTCTCTCTTTCTCTGTCTCTCTCTTTCTCTGTCTCTCTGTCTCTCTCTTTCTCTGTCTCTCTCTTTCTCTGTCTCTCTCTCTGTCTCTTTCTCTGTCTCCTTCTCTGTCTCTTTCTCTGTCTCTGTCTCTGTCTCTGTCTCTGTCTCTGTCTCTGTCTCTGTCTCTGTCTCTGTCTCTGTCTCTGTCTCTGTCTCTGTCTCTGTCTCTGTCTCTCTGTCTCTCTGTCTCTCTGTCTCTCTCTCTCTCTCTGTGTCTCTGTGTCTCTGTGTCTCTCTCTCTCTCTCTTCAGCTTTATTTGTTTAAGTTTTGTTTATCAAGTTACATGAAGTGTTTTTTTTTTTGTTTTGATTTAAAAATAATTTTTTTGTGAATTAAAACCTCAGTGTGAGGTCTCATAAACGAGCAGTATGTTTTTTTTTTTTCATTTCCAATAAATTTGACAAAAAGGGGGTCATTTTTTCCTTAAACCAGGTATCCGAAAAAAAAATTTTATATTTACCACGTGAACTACGATAAAAATAAAAAAAATAGGAGACTGTGTCTGTGGAGAAAAAATAGGAGACCAAAAATTGATACAAAAGGTTTTTCAACGGTTTTGGGTAGGTTTTCACCTCCAAAATAACATACTAAAAATCTACTCAAATCCACCTACCGGAAAGGGCCTATTTTCAAGATGGCGTCCAAAATGGCCACCATGGGCTTAAATTTCCATAGAATGTGCAATAGCTGGTCTACATTTGTGATTTTTGTGTCAAATTCTATGTTTTGGAGGTCAACAAATCCAATGAAACCATTTTCAAAGCTGATCAGTGATGGGAAAAACCTTAAATCCAAGATGGCGTCCAAAATGCCCCTCAAAATGGCCGGCATGGGCATAAAATTGCTACTAAATTGTCAATAAATACCGTGCATGTGTGATATATGTGTCGATTTCTATGTGTTGGCGGTCAACAAATCCACTGATATCATTTTCAAAGTTGATCAGTGATGGAAAAGCCTTAAATTCAAGATGGCGTCCAAAATGGCCCCCCAAAATGGCCGCCATGGGCATAAATTTGCTCTTAAATTGTCAATAAATGCTGTGCTTGTGTGATGTATGTGTCGATTTCTATGTTTTGGAGGTCAACAAATCACCTGATATCATTTTCAGAGTTGACTAGTGATGGTAAGGCCTTAAATCCAAGATGGCGTCCAAAATGACCCCCCAAATGGCCACCATGGGCGTGTACTTGTTTTAAAACAGGCAATAAATGGACTACATTTGTAGTGTTTGTGTTTATTCCTATGTTTTGGAGGTCATGCCCAATCCTTCAAATAGTGTCTACCTGAAAAGTTGTCCCGTGTGTAGTGATCAGAATTAATTGACCATCTTGTGCATAACATAAATAAAAATATGCTTTGGTAATTTAGAAAGTAATAAATTAATCGGCTCTCACAATGATCACCATTTCCTCTAGAACGTACTTTCAATTAAAATGCCTTCAAGTTAGGGTAAATCGAAAACATCAACGAAAGTTCGTTCATTGAAGTAGCATTTACCATAGATAAACTATGCTTCCTCTTCGTCCTCCGATACTGTCTTGTTGAAAGGATTTTCGCAGGAATCAAGTTGACAGGGTCCGCAGACGCTGTGGCATGGCAGACCGTATCCCCTACAGCTACAGTGACTTGTTCTACAGCCAGTTGTGCAGTTGCATCGGATCATCTTCAACAACTTTTCTGGAGCAGCGTCCTTGTCTGACATGACTGGAACTAGTTTATTGTCCTCGAGTTTCCAACCCCAGTCTGTTGCCTTCAAGTTTCCGTTCCTCCCCATCCAGACCATAATCTGATAGTATACTCTCAGAGAGTGAAACCTTGTTGAAGACGCTGTTGGTGGCAGACGTTCTGGGGTGACAAACGACTTAGCTGAAGCCAGTTTCTTCACAAAGACATTATATCGCAACTTGGCGAGGGAATCACAGGGATGTCCTCCAAATAATACTTTCATGGCATTGTTGCCGTTTTCCACGACCATGTCTCTTGTTTGGTTGGGGACAAGGAAGGTGTTTGCACAAGTCTTGATTGCTGAATCCCCCTTTGCCAGTTTCTGAAATGCTGACTTTTTTCCAATTCCAAATACTCGAGATGTCGAGTCACACCCAGTGAAGGCATGAAGGAAGAGAAGATGTGGGCATAGCTCTTCACCCAATGATACTTTCAGCTGGTTGATATTGTGCACCTTCCAGTTCCTGGATGAATTGTCAGAACGAAAATACAGTTCTTTGCTGTCGACGCTAGCGTAATGCAATAATAGCACCAACAGATCTGTATCTTCTCCAATCAGGGTAGTTGATTGTTGGTATGACGATGTCACTGCCGCTTTTACTATGTCTACATCGGCATCCCCTGGTGCATGAATTACGTTCAAGTCAATTTTCTTCATTTCTTCACTGATGAGGTTGATGAGCTGTTGCTTGTTGGAGCTCCTGGACAGGAACTCATCCTTTTTGCCAGAGAATTATGTTCCAGGTGTGAAGCTGACTTCGGGATGAACAATATGGCCATGGCGCTTGTGTGTATTGTCCTTAATAGATGGTCCATCATCATAACCATCAAAAACGACTGTTGCTTTTCCATAGTGACGAATAGTGTAGTCAGCATACGACTTGGCTATCACATTGAAACTGTCCCCGGCTGTCCATGACAAACGATGCAGCAAGGAGCCACCATCAAGAACATAGTGCTCAGTTTGGGGAACAGAGTCAGACACGGTATCATTTGACACTTTGGCAGAATGATCTCTGATAGCTTGAACTAATTGAGGTTTGTCAGCCTTTCTGAAAATACCTATACCCTCAAACAGGGCAGGGGGAAATGGGCTCAGCTCATAGCCCATGACATCTTCCAACGAAATGTCTCCTGTTTTTGACACAACAAGAAATCTTTGAAAGAGTCGAGCAGGGTCAATTGCTCTGTCTGGATCAAGTTTGACTGAAGATACATCTCCAAGTGTTTTGGCTCTGTCTTTTCGTTTGAAGGAAGATGTGAAAGCGGGTTTATTGACCATACTTTCCATAATCTTCTCTCCAACAGACTTATGCTCGTGGACATTCACATCCGACGCGGCCACCACTCCAGTCACAACATTTCTTAGTGAGGGATCTGGAGAAAACGGAGAGCATTCACTGAGTTTTGAACTGATTTTGGCTAGGTCAGAAGCATCTCTTTCCATCCTTGTGCCACTAGATTCCTTGTGTTGTTCACTAGTCGTGTACAAAAGATCAGTGAATTCCTGCATCGCACTGTTATATTCCGACGTGATCGGCATTGACATTGTCCATAGAGACCGTTGTTCTTCACCCATCCCACTTCCGCGTGTTAGGCCACCAGTGCTCTTCAGGGATCTCATCAAGGTCTGTTCGATGACAAGATCAGGGCTTAGACCCGCCCAGAACTTATTACGCCATCCATTTTGGACGCCATCTTGGATTTAAGGCTTTTCCATCACTGATCAACTTTGAAAATGATTTCAATAGATTTGTTTACCTCCGAAACATAGAAATTGACACAAAAATCGCAAATATAGGCCAGCTAGTGCCCATTCTATGGCAATTTAAGCCCACGGCGGCCATTTTGGACGCCATCTTGAAAATAGGCCCTTTCCGGTAGATGGATTTGAGTAGATTTTTAGTTTGTTATTTTGGAGGTCAAACCCTACCCAAAACCGTTAAAAAACCTTTTGTATCAATTTTTTGGGAGTAAGGCTATTTTTTGTTGTAGATTTACCCGACTAGAAGCAGGAGCCAGCTGAGGAGGAGAAGGCTGAATGGCGGGCACAGCGTCACCCTTGTTTTGAAACCGAGCTCACTCATTGCGTTGCCTTCGTAATCCTCGGCTGTGAAACGGTCACCACAAACGACAAGTCGAGCCAAAGGGTCCTCTTTACCCGTTTTCTTTGGGAGAAAATTCGCCCGTTTTGTTTGTACAAATCTTATCCACTGCCGGCGAATGTTTGATTCCTTCGGGAATCGGTGGGAGCGATTACCCGTTTTCCAGCCATTTTCACAAAACATGACGACACACGTACGAGGCATGATGTACAAATATCCAAATAACTTTGTTCTACAATAATTCAAAATAAAAAAGGATAATATAGACAGTTGCAAGCTCAAAAAAAGCGAAAGAACGGCTCGCTGAACTGGACACTTCTTCAATGAGCAAGTGAGTGCCGCTTTGTTTTGGAGAACGTGACGTCACCATCCATATATGGGCACGCGGCTGTTTTTTTTCAACGGCCTCGAGAAATAACAACTTCGGAGTTAAATTTCATTAATTTTCCCAATAGTTAGGCAACCACAATAGTTTGCATCGAACTATTTAATGCACATATGATCATATTGATAAATTTTCAGAACATGTTTGGTGACCTGCAACCTGCTCTTTAAAGTTCGCCATGTCAAGGAAATCTAGGGGCACGTTACCCCCAACCCCCAGGAGATTTTGGATTATTCGGCCTCATTTCACGAATTTTCGAGGCTTGTTTACGGAAAACATTTCACAATTACCTCGTATTTGATCAGCTTGGGAAGGTGAAGGATATATACCTGCGCTAAACAATGTTCATTGCCACATGTCATTTACTTCGACAAGGAAATCTATGATTTAGGAACATTGATTTGGAAACATCTTGTTTTTATTCACACAAAAAATATCGAAAAAAAGCAATAGTGGGAAATCCCACTGGGATGCCTGAAGTCGCAAGAGAAAGCCTTCCAAGAGAAAGCCTCCCCTCGCATTACCTATACCTACTCAAAATTACTCATCTTTACCTCCACCACCTTTGGTGGAAGGAGGTGATGTTTTCACCCCTCTCTGTCTGTTTGTTACTTGCAAAATCTAAGATTTTTCAAGTATATTGGTTACTGTCTGTCTATCTGTTTATCGCCTTAAGGTCACAATTTTAAAACAATCTTCATGAAACTTCACCACATGGTAGAGTTTACCATATGAAGAAGCCTATTGTCTTTGAGGTCAAAAGGCTAAAAGGTCAACATAGGCTAAAGGTCAACAACTAAGGTGGTATTTCTAAAATCCTCAATTTTCATCCCATTGACTTGAAATTTGAAGAGGATTTATATTTCAGGTCACTGAATTAAACCACCAATTATTTTGGAGGTCCACATTGTCCAAAAGGTCAATATAGGCCGAATTTCTAAAATTGACAATTGTCATCAGATTCACTTGAAATTTGCAGAGGAGTTGCATATTTGGTCATTGAATTCAAGCACCAATTATTTTTGAGGTCAAATTTGTCTTCCGGATTTTGCAAGTATCGTGCTCTGCACGACGTCGTCTTCTTGTTTATCTGTCTGTCTGTTTGTATATAAGTTATCTCAAAAAGTTGTGGACAGGTTGGATGTGTGACAAGGACAAATTGATTAGATTTTGGTGAAGATGTGGATCTGATTCGGACTACTAGAATATTTTAAGTGATTGTTCACCATTGAGAGATCATGCCAAAAATGATATGTAGCACGATATCTCAAAAAGTTGTGGACAGATTCAGATGAAACTTGGTTGACATGTTGGGTGTGTGATGAGGAAGAAATCCTTTAATTTTGGTGAAGATCCGGATCCAGATCCGGCTACGAGAATTTCTTAAGTGATTCTTCTCCATTAAGAGATTTGGCTCAAAAACGATATATAGCACGATATCTCAAAAATGTATTGGGCCAGATATGTTCTCGTAGATCTGGCATTACGGGGCAGGGGTGTACGGTCTACCGAGTGCCATTCTTGTCTTTAAAATGTTTTTATCGAATGGGGAAAAGTGAGCATTACACGATATGATACACCTGTACGTGATTACTAATTTGTGCATTGCTGTCTTATTCCAGCAAATGTGACCCATGACACCATTTTGTGTTCCTTGCCTTCTCTTTGTTGAAGCGTTTGGCAAATATGCAGGTGAACTGAGAAATCTGAGTGTTTGTAGGTCCTGCTCGACGTTTGTGGACAGGTGATCTTGTTGCTGATGTCAGCGCTCCATGTGCCCTGGCTGAGTGAGCTTTGAGCCATGGGGACTCCGAGCTTGGACACCTCTTGTTGCATTTTAAAATGTCTCTATTTTTGTTTTCTGGCTCATTTGCATTTTCATTCTACACATTTATTTTAATGCATAATATACATATTCATGCAATTTTACATGATTATTATTCTTTCAACATATGTATGGATTTGTAAGTCTGTTTTATTATTGCAAATTTGACAAATCAGTCTTCAGACTGCTTTGTTCAGTGTTTGAAGTTATCAATAAACCGAAATGAAATGAAATGAAAGCTGGGGTGCACCATTCCCTGCGTGGAGACTGCTCATCATCTCTGAAGGTGAAGCATACGCATTAAACAGGTGGAAGAGATTCAAGAAACCTACCCGAGCCAAATGCTTACTTAATGTTAGATACAAGGGGAGTCTTAACATTAATTTTTTTTTTTTAATGTAAATACATAGAGGGATGAAATCTCAAAAAAACAACCAAACAAAGAAGGAATGACACCACATTAAGATGCCACAATACGACACCACAATCCTCTTATGATTTAACATCACAATATATTTTGACATTTTGCTTTTGTTGTGGGATTGTGATGGCCAAACGTAATTTTTTTAATTTTTGGTTGCGTGCACTCGCTCAGAGACAAAGTAACTTCCTCACATTGGAATCACCATCATAGCTTCAGAAGTTATTGAGTTAAGTTGGGCTACAGTTTTACATTGTTTGAGAGGGGAAGAAGCAGAAGAAGAAGCAGAAGAATAAGAAGAGAAGAAGTACAAATTGGCATTTTGGCAATCTCCCGATGTGGTACTTTAGCAATGTATTCTGGCATCATTTTAAGTCTTGGAAGTTCAGAAAACATTCAAGAATAAAAGGTATGTCTTTTAAATGCTTATGACTTCACTGTGTAGCAGGTTGTGAGCATAACATTGTGTACACATTTGAATGGGCAGCCATTTTTTTCCCGGATCATCTCTCAAAATGGACTACTACTCTACGCCATGATACAGCGCTGGTGTGGATCGCCTCGCTACGCTCACCTCTCCATGCGTCGACACAGAGATTGAGGTTACAGATTTGCTGTGTTGTCATGATTTACATCAATCAGAATACAAACGTTTCTTTTGTACAAATTTATTTGTAATATTGGTGACATTGTATTTACTTTAGGTCAGGTCAGGTTCGATCTGTGACCTGCTACAGGTACCATGTAAACCTGAACTAACCTGTTCCATGGTCAGGTTGTCGGCGACTAAACCGTCTCCCCCACCAGGTTTTCTGATGAGGGGGGTGTTTGGATATTGACACCCAGCAGGATTAAAAACAAAACCTGTCAAAGGGCGGAGGAGCTCCTTGTGAGCCAACGGCCATCCATATCTAGTGCCCAACTGTGTCTGCAGATGTCCTCCTGCAGTTGGGTTACTTCTTATTAGGAGGTTGGTGGCAGGATTTGCACTCCGGCCACCGTAAAACCCTTCATTCCGCAAAACGCAAAAACGCAAAAAAATCTGAAAACCCACTCCATGGGAGTACCTCCTGTGCAGCTTCCCTTCGCAGGGCAGCTCACCGGATGACGGGATTGGGGCAAAGCCTTCGGGACCCCCAATCTTTGATAGGAGGGAAACCACGGGGTAACATCCCTGGGTCAGATTGCGGGAGAGTGTGTCGGAGTGGTGCTGAGGTGTCGTCCACCAGACGGCGGTCTCCTTGGGTTAACCTGAGGCGGTCCCTTCGGGTGGGTGCCTGGAATGTCCTATCCCTAAGAGAGGATGATCACCTGTCTCTGTTATCATCTGAGCTCAAGCGTTTGGACATCGGGATTGCAGCTCTCTCTGAGGTTCGGAGACCGGATTGCGACGAGATAATGGTGGGTGGTTACACCTACTATTGGTCTGGTCGCTCTGATGGTTACCATACCCAAGGAGTTGCTGTAGCTGTGTCCAATAAGCTGACCCCAATGATAATTGAGGTAACACCGGTCAACGAGCGTATTATGAGATTAAGGATTCGTCACTCCTTAGGTGTCATTTCCCTGGTCTCTGTTTATGCTCCGACTGAGGCGAGTGATCTCACCGTGAAGGATGCATTCTACGCCACACTCGAGTCTGTGGTTGATCAGTGCCCCAGACGAGATACACTTCTAGTCTTGGGGGATTTCAATGCATCGACTGGAACTGATAGGGATGGTTATGAGGTGTGTGTTGGTCCCCATGGGTCAGGAACTATGAACCAGAATAGCACTAAGTTCCTTGACTTTGCAAGAAGTCATGGACTTAGGATGGCTGGTTCATGGTTTCAGCGCCCACAAGCTCATCGCTGGACTTGGTATTCCAACGCTGGCGGTGTGGCAAAGGAGATTGACCATGTCCTCATTGACAGTCGTTGGAGGATGATCCAGAACTGCAGGGTCTACCGGAGTGCTCAGTTCCTCAATACTGACCACAGGCTTGTTGTAGCAACTCTAAAGCTGCACCTTAAATCCTGGAGAATGGTACCATCTCAGCCTAGGCTGGATGTTGCCAAGCTCAGGGATGAGAGAGTAGCTGAGGAGTTTGCGAACAAGCTGAGTGGACACTTGGGGGGTCTGGGTACTTTGGGGGGTCCTGAAGAGTTGTGGAGCGCCTTCAAGACCACCGTCCTTGATGTTGCCGGTTGATGCCTTGGAGCTCACCGCAGGGCAAAGAAGAATTTTGTCTCTCAAGGGACACTGGATACCATTGACCAGAGTCGCAGGGCCAGGCTGAATGGCAGAGCTGAGCTGTTCAGGGAGCTGAGGCGTAAAACTGTACGTGCACTGAGGGTGGACAAGGAGGCCTATGTGCGAGGAATCTGTGAGGGGGTAGAGCATCACCTGTGGACAGGTGATTCTCGTCCCGCGTACAGGGGAATTCACGCATTACGTTCATCCAAGCCCATCCCTCGGAGCACTGCAGTTCGAGCAGAGAGTGGTAGGCTCTTGACAGAGGATCTGAAGTGAAGGCCCGCTGGGCCGGTTACTTTGAGCGGTTGTACCAGGCTGATCCCCCAGCTGTCGAGTTGGACGTCAAAGGTGTTACAATCCCTGTTGCTGACCCACGAATCAACTGTGGTCCACCTTCGCTTGTGGAAACACGGGCTGCAGTGAACCAGTTGAAACGGGGCAAAGCTCCAGGGATTTCTGGCATCCATGCCGAACTTCTCGAGGCTGGTGGAAATGCTGCACTCGTGTCGTTGCATGTAGTTTTGTGCTCTGCCTGGAACACAGGCATCCTCCCAACTGACTGGAAGAGGGGCCTTGTTGTCCCTCTCTGGAAAGGGAAGGGTGATCGCCAAGACTGCAACAACTACCGAGGGGTGACGCTGCTCTCAGTGCCGGGCAAGGTCTTTGCTCGGATAATTCTTGATAGGGTTCGCCACCATCTGCTTGAGCACCAGCGTCCAGAGCAGTCAGGCTTTACACCAAAGAGGTCAACGATTGACTGTATCGTTGCCCTTCGTGTCCTCACCGAACGCAGACGAGAGTTTCGGCAGGGGCTGCTTGCAGCCTATGTTGATCTCTGTAAAGCGTTCGATTCAGTGAATCGGGATGTCCTCTGGAGGATTCTTGGTCTTCGTGGGGTGCCACCAAAACTGATCGATCTGATGTCTGAACTCTACTCTGGTTCTGAGAGTGCCGTCAAGTGTGGTGGTACCACCTCTGACTTATTTCCAGTTGTTACTGGAGTTCGTCAGGGATGTGTACTTGCCCCCACACTTTTCAGCACTTGTATGGACTGGATTTTAGGGAGGTTGTCGGAGAGATCAAGTTGCGGTGCATCGTTTGGGAATGTCAAGATCTCGGACCTTGATTTTGCAGACGATGCAGTCATCTTTGCGGAGACTTTAGACATCCTTTTGGGGGCCCTCGAGGTGCTGAATGAGGAGTCGGAGCCGCTGGGATTACGGGTTTCTTGGGTCAAAACTAAGATCCAGGCTTTCGGTGACATCTTGGATGCTGCTGTCCTGTCTGTGTCTATTTGTGGTGAGGATGTTGAGGTCGTGGAGAGATTCACTTACCTTGGCAGTGATATTCATTCCTCTGCTGGCTGCGAGTCAGAGGTCAATAGACGTCTGGGTCGGGCCTGGGGAGTCATGGATTCACTGGATCATGGGGTGTGGCGCTGCCGGTACCTGTGCGGGAGGACGAAAGTCCGAGTCTTCAGGTCCTTGGTACTTCCAGTCTTGCTCTATGGGTGCGAGACTTGGACTCTGACCAAGGATCTGAGACGGAGACTTAATTCCTTTGGTACCAGGTGTCTTCGGAGAATCCTTGGCTATCGCTGGTCGGATTTTGTGTCCAACGAGCGGTTGCTGAGTGAGACTCGGATGAGATTTGTTACCTGCATAGTCCGTGAGCGTCAGTTGCGGCTGTATGGACATGTGGCTCGTTTTCCTGATGCTGATCCTGCTCACCAGATTCTCTCAGCGAGGGAGTCTCATGAGTGGAGGAGGCCAGTGGGCTGACCACATGCCTCATGGTTGCAGCAGGTTGACCATCATCTCAAGGAGATGGGGATGGGCCTGGCATCTGCCTGGGGGATGGCCAGACGGAGGCCCCTGGAGTACCGGTGGAAAGTGGACGCAGCGACGCGCTGTTCTGGCACATGCTCCCATACCTGACCTGACCCCCACCCACTTGAGGACACGTGTAGGGACCCCAGAAGCTGCACAGAAAATGTGGTGGGGCTCGCCCCAAAACTGTGGGAGTAGTAGTGTAAAATCAATGTACCTGTACTTTTAATAATGATGGAGCTGATAACAATGACAATGGTGTTGGCAAGGTAGGGGGAATTGGCTCTTACGTGCCATGATGAAGGAAATGGGTTATTTCATAAAAAATAGGAAAACTTCTCAAGCGAATGTGGTGTGATGTTGATGGAAAAGTCTATAAATGGATATAGACAATGCAGAAACAACAAATCCTGTACCCCCGAATGTGTCAACACGTGGAGAGCTTAATTCACTGCAAAACTTCTTGAGAGGCTGGATTCCTCATCTTTTTCCCATCTTTGGGAGAAAGATTAGCATCGTACAGGTGGGAACGCAAAATCTCAATTGTATTGAGAAATTTCTGAAACCTCCCACCTCCCTTAAGATACCTGCTGGGACCCCAAAAGGTTCCACAGAAACTTTGGGTGTGAAGTTCAGAGCCCCAGAACTGAGGGAGTAATTTGGATACTGACACACAGAAACTCCTGATTTATTATATAATATTTACAGAAAGGTTTAAAGTCATAGACATAAAACTTGCAGGTTCTACTGCCGTTTTCTCCAGCAGCTATTACATCACCCTATCTAACATGTTACATTAGTTTTTTGTGCCTGTTGTTTGTGTCCATTATAACGTCCTTAAAAACAGTAAGTTTCCTGTTTGGAATGATTTTCAATATTGTTTGATTCGTCCTTGTCACCCATTACATCGAACCTGTCCACAAAATTTCATCCGAATCCACCCACGTTTTGAGATATCCTGTTAACAGACCAACAAAGACAAGGCTGAAAGCATAACCTCCGTCAACCTTTGGTGGTGGAGATAATGAATAACTGGTCTTGCTTATGAAGGCGAGTGTCGTCTCTGCTCCAATTAAGGGTTAACACCCAAAACGTCAGCTTGTCTTTGCTTCCCGACAGTTAGCATACCTTGATCAACATCTTGTGGATTTCATCAATTATAAAAACTCAATGATTGACTCATGAAGTTATTGTTACGATTGTGGGGGTAGATTGAAGATCTAATTGGGGATATAGCATTATGTAGAGTTGCTTTGTCTGTGGACGTGTAAGAAGCATCTCGATGTGAGTAAGTAGGGAACCTGTGAGCTTAAGTGTTATGTGTCACCACACGAGGGGTGATACGGTGTTAATTTGCCGAGGAAGTAAGAATAAGTTCCCTAGGATGTGATTCCCCTCTGTGATTTTTCCCTATTTTTTTATATTTCAAGTTCGGCAATAAAGGTGGGGAACACGTCCCCGAAACCACAACAAACAGGCAGAAAGCCTCACCTTCAAAGGTCACAACAACAAGCGAAGTCACGCCTCTGAGGGACGATTGATGGGCATGACGTCAGAAGCTGGCCGAGCAGGCAGAAGCCCCACCTTCCCGGGTGGGTGCGAGCGGGCCATGCCCCGGAGGCGGAGGATAAAGAGGATAGAGGAGAGTGATCGAGAGGAAAAGGGTAGCTTGTGCACTCTGGAAAGGGAAGGGTGATCGCCAAGACTGCAACAACTACCGAGGGGTGACGCTGCTCTCAGTGCCGGGCAAGGTCTTTGCTCGGATAATTCTTGATAGGGTTCGCCACCATCTGCTTGAGCACCAGCGTCCAGAGCAGTCAGGCTTTACACCAAAGAGGTCAACGATTGACCGTATCCTTGCTCTTCGTGTCCTCACTGAACGCAGACGAGAGTTTCGGCAGGGGCTGCTTGCAGCCTATGTTGATCTCTGTAAAGCGTTCGATTCAGTGAATCGGGATGTCCTCTGGAGGATTCTTGGTCTTCGTGGGGTGCCACCGAAACTGATCGATCTGATGTCTGAACTCTACTCTGGTACTGAGAGTGCTGTGAAGTGTGGTGGTACTGCCTCTGACTTATTTCCAGTTGTTACTGGAGTTCGTCAGGGATGTGTACTTGCCCCCACACTTTTCAGCACTTGTATGGACTGGATTTTGGGGAGGATGTCGGAGAGATCAAGTTGCGGTGCATCGTTTGGCAATGTCAAGATCTCGGACCTTGATTTTGCAGATGATGCAGTCATCTTTGCGGAGACTTTAGACATCCTCTTGGGGGCCCTCGAGGTGCTGAATGAGGAGTTGGAGCCGTTGGGATTACGGATTTCTTGGGTCAAAACAAAGATCCAGGCTTTCGGTGACATCTTGGATGCTGCTGTCCTGTCTGTGTCTGTTTGTGGTGAGGATGTTGAGGTCGTGGATAGATTCACTTACCTTGGCAGTGATATTCATGTCTCCGCAGGTTGTGAGCCGGAGGTCAATAGACGTCTGGGTCGGGCCTGGGGAGTCATGGATTCACTGGATCATGGGGTGTGGCGCTGCCGCTACCTGTGCGGGAGGACGAAAGTCCGAGTCTTCAGGTCCTTGGTACTTCCAGTCTTGCTCTATGGGTGCGAGACTTGGACTTTGACCAAGGATCTGAGACGGAGACTTAATTCCTTTGGTACCAGGTCTCTTCGGAGAATCCTTGGCTATCGCTGGTCGGATTTTGTGTCCAACGAGCGGTTGCTGAGAGAGACTCGGATGAGATTTGTTACCTGCATAGTCCGTGAGCGTCAGCTGCGGCTGTATGGACATGTGGCTCGTTTTCCTGACGCTGATCCTGCTCACCAGATTCTCTCAGCGAGGGAGTCTCATGAGTGGAGGAGGCCAGTGGGCCGACCACGTGCCTCATGGTTGCAGCAGGTTGACCATCATCTCAAGGAGATGGGGATGGGCCTGGCATCTGCCTGGGGGATGGCCAGACGGAGGCCCCTGGAGTACCGGCGGAAAGTGGACGCAGCGACGCGCTGTTCTGGCACATGCTCCCATACCTGACCTGACCTGTGCACTTTTGGTGGAGAGCCGTGATCAGAGTGGAGGAACGAGGCGCATTTTTTGAGAGGCAAGAACAGAGGGTGAACGCATGCCGAGGAGGATGACACTGCCATTGAATTCGTGTTGAGGAGATTTTGCTCGCGTGGTGAAGTAGGGCGCTGACTTTTCGCTCTTGGTCGGGTCGGTGAGGACGATCGGAGCACACGAAGCCGTTAAACTGGGCTTTGAGCCTTGATGTGGAGTGCTGCTCGCGGATTGCCTGGCGTGCGTTTGTCCCGCTGCAAGAGAAGCGCCATTTACACGCATCTGCATGTGCGGATAGAAGTTCCTTGATTCCAGTTCCACAAGGATCAGCTCTGGGCCAAGCTAAGTACAGGAATAGTTAAAAGGGAAGGTTTTTCTTTGCATTTTGTGTTCTCTTTGTCTGTATTTGAGTCTGTGTGAGAGGCGCCTCGACTGTCGGATTTATTTACTTTATTATTATTATCATTATCTTTTGAATTATTGTCTGTTGTAAATATTCATTTATTTTCACTAAATGTATTCATTTTAAGAAACTGTCGTCACGTGCTGTCCTGGTGCTGCGCCCCTGTGCCATGCTCCTGGGTGAATCTCCTCTCCGCCATTACACCCCATTAACACACACACACGCACACACACACACACACACACACACACACACACACACACACACACACACACACACACACACACACACACACACACACACACACACACACACACACACACACACACACACACACACCAATCTCCTAGTCTCGGTTGTAGCCTTCAAGGGAGAAGCTTTGCCATCCGTCCGGGTAGGGGTTAAACCCCCCTGGACACGACATTATTATTTATTTATATAGTACATAGCAGTTTTACCATACAGTAATTATCTTTAAACTGAACAGAGGCCAAGCACTTACTGATCAACCCCTGTTTTCTGACTCGTGAGGCTTCTTGTCGAATGAAAGGTAACAATTTGTAATATTTGTGACATGTCTGTAGTGCTGTTGTATCAGAGGAAACAATTATTAGGACAAACTACATATTACTTGTGCTTTGTGATGGGGGAGGGAGGATGCGAGAAGAAGGAAGGGGAGAGGGTGGAAAATGGAACATGTAAAAGGAATGTGGACTTCATATGTAAATTTCTGCACTTAATATGTAAATGAGATCCTTTTTTCTGTTGCCGGAGCAGTTAAATAAAAGTGTGACCTTTTTGTTGGGGGGGGGGGGGAGGTTAACTAAAAAGTGTGACCTTTTTGGGTGGGGGTTAATTAAAAGTGTGACCTTTTTGTTGGGGTATGGGATTAATTAAGAAATGTGACCTTTTTGTGAGGGGAGGCTTTGATTAAAAAGTGAGACCTTTTTGTTGAGGAAGGGATTCATTAAAAGTGTGACCTTTTTATTGGGGGAGGGATTGTTTATAAATTATGACCTTTTTTTTGGAGGGGGGGAAGTCAATTAAAAAGTATGACCTTTTTGTTGAGGGATAGGTTAATTAAAAAGTGAAACCTTTTTGTTGAGGAAGGGATTCATTAAAAAGTGTGACCTTTTTATTGGGGGAGGCATTGTTTATAAATTATGACCTTTGTTTTGGAAGGGGGAGGTTAATTAAAAAGTGAGACCTTTTTGTTGGGGTATGGGGTTAATTAAGAAATGTGACCTTTTTGTTAGGGGAGGCATTGATTAAAAAGTGTGATCTATTTGTTGAGGAAGCGATTCATTAAAAAATGTGACCTTTTTGTTGGGGGAGGGGTTGATAAAAAGTGTGACCTTTTTGGGTGGGGGTTAATTAAAAGTGTGACCTTTTTGTTGGGGTATGGGGTTAATTAAGAAATGTGACATTTTTGTTAGGGGAGGCATTGATTAAAAAGTGTGATCTTTTTGTTGTGGAAGGGATTCATTAAAAAGTATGACCTTTTTATTGGGGGAGGGATTGTTTATAAACTATGACCTTTTTTTGGAGGGGTAAGGTTAATTAAAAAGTATGACCTTTTGTGGGAGGGGTTAATTAAAAAGTGTGACCTTTTTGTTGGGGGAAGGGTTAATTCAAGAGTGTGACCTTTTAGTTGGTGGGGGAGGTTAATTAAAAAGTATGACCTTTTTGTTGGTGGGGAGGGGTAATTAAATAGTATGACCCTTTTGTTGGTGGGGGGTGGGGGTAATTAAAAAGTGTGACCTTTTTGTTGGAGGAGGAATTGATTAAAAAGTAAGACCTTTTTGTTGGAGGAGGGGTTAATTAAAAAATGAGACCCTTTTGTTGGGGGAGCGGTTAATGAAAAGGTGACTTTTTTGTTAGGGGAGGCATTGAGTAAAAACGTGAGACCTTTTTGTTGGGGGAGGGGTTGATTAAAAATTGAGACCTCTTTGAAAGGGGAGACATTGATTAAAAAGTAAGACCTTTTTGTTGGGGGAGGGGTTAATTAAAAATTGAGACCTTTATGATAGGGGAGGCATTGATTAAAAAGTGAGACCTTTTTGTTTGGGGAGGGGTTAATTAAAAATTGAGACCTTTTTGCTAGGGAGGCATTGATTAAAAAGTGAGACCTTTTTGGTGGGGAGGATTGATTAAAAATTGAGACCTTTTTGTTGGGGAAGTGGTTAATTAAAAACAGACCTTTTTGTTTGGGGAGGGGTTACTTTAAAAAAAATGTGACCTTTTTGTTGGGGGAGGGGTTGATAAAAAGTGTGACCTTTTTGTTGGGGGAGGGGTTAATTAAAAAGTGACCTTTTTATTGGGTTAGGGTCTTTTGTTTTGTTTTTTTGATACTATGTCGAGGCTCGTATAAGAGCTAACACACAGAACGTATGTTCAATAAGGGGAGCAGGAGACAAGAGGGGCGGGAGAGGGAAGGACAAACAGTGGGGAACAGAGACAAAAAAAAGAAAGTATGACCTTTTTGTTGGTTTGTGGAAGGGGTTCTTAAAAAGTATGACATTTTTGTTGGGGTCAGGGTGAATTAAAAAGTATGACGTTTTGTTGATGGGGGAGGGGTTAATTAAAAAGGGAAACTTTTTTGTTTGGGGAGGAGTCTATTAAAAAATGAGACCTTTTTGTTGGGGGAGGGGTTAATTAAAAAGTGACCTTTTTATTGGGTTCGGGTTTTTTTTTCTTTCTATACAATGTTGAGGCTCGTATAAGAGCTAACACACAGAACGTACGTACAATAAGGGGAGCAGGAGACAAGAGGAGCAGTTGAGGGAAGGACAAAACAGTGGGGAACAGAGCCCCCCAAAAAAGTATGACCTGTTTGTTGGTTTGGGGGGTGGGGTTAATTAAAAAGTATGATGTTTTTGTTGATGGGGGAGGGGTGAATTTAATAGTATGACCTTTTTGTTGGGGTATGGGTCAATTAAAAAGTATGACCTTTTTGTTGGGGTCAGGGTGAATTTAAAAGTATGCTTTTTGTTTGGGGAGGGGTTAATTAAAATGTATGACCTTTTTGTTGGTTGGGGAGGGGGGGTTAATAAAAAGTATGATCTTTTTGTTGGTGGTGGTGGGAGGTTTGGGGGGTAGTTGAAAATTCTGACCTTCATGTTGGTTTGGGGAGGGGGGGTTAATTACAAAGTATGACCTTTTTGTTTGGGGAGGGGTTAATTAAATAGTGATGCCGTTGATGGGGGGGGGGGTTACCCACCGAAAAGCGTGACCTCCAGGAACGAGGGAGTGAAAACAGGTAATTTTGAGTAAAAACTGGATCGGTGTATCTGAGCACATACGAATAGCGAACTAGATCCACATGATCAGCGGTCACGTCTCCACCACGGAGTTCGAACTAATTGACGGATGACCTGGAGACTCATAACCGCTTTTGCTTTCTAAAAATGAGCAGCGAGGTATAAGCTCAGGTGAAGGTAAATAATGCGAGGCTCCACTTGCTCAGGATGATGTGCCAGATGCCTCCACAGTACGCACGCAATCTCCAGCACGTCCGACAGGCGGCATCAGGTGCTGGAGCCCCATGGGGGGCGGCGCAGTATCGAGCCTGCTTCTCCAGACGTCATCGGCAAGGCTCGCCGGAGGGGCTCCGGAGCAAGCGGGCTCGGTGATGCGCTCGAACCGGGAGATTCCGAGCCGTGAGCGGCCCGTGAGGGGCCCGGAAGGCTCGGGAGGCCGGTTGAGGGTGCGCGGCGAGCAGGGAGCCCGGAGGAGGCTCACCAACTGATCCGGTGCAACCGACAGCACAACGGGCCACGGTGCCGGCATGGCGTGCTGCACGGGACGCTGCACTCTCATCTTCATTTGTACCCTGCAGATGGTGAGGACTCGAACGCGCGCGTTGTCCGACCTGGGACTTAGTTCTACAGAAGGAGATGCTGGTCCCGGGTCGGACTGCTAGTGTTTCCTTGTGTGTCGAGATCCCGATTCCCCCCCCCCCCCATCCGTCGCTCCAATATCCTTGCGTGGCATGCGTTTTGCGCATTTCTTTGTGTGCTGTATCGATGAACCAACGGATACTAACGCGTTGGAAGGGTACGGATAGGTGTGTCTCACATGGACAGTTACGAGTCGGACGGACAGGTCTCATTGTACGCACAGGTACGCGTCACACGGAGATGCGTGCGTAATACAGGTGTGGACGCATATTCACGGACAAGTATCCACTCGACATGGGTATTACGGCCAGGTAAACACGTGACACGGGCACGGACAGGTGTGTGTGTGTGTGTGTGTGTGTGTGTGTGTGTGTGTGTGTGTGTGTGTATGTATATATATACACACACACACATGCGTGACACACCTGGAAAATACGAGGTAAGTGAGTGGTGCGACGATGTCATCCAAGTGCTTTGTGCGTTGAGACGATTTTATTCCGTTTCGGATTCGTGCTCCGGTGATGTTTGTGAGTGCACGGACACATTTGGCACCCCCTGCACGCAAGAGTTACGCTTTTACGCACTGGTTCCAAGACCCGGTGGCAGTGCCGGATTAATCCTCGGCTGGCCTTGAGGCACATTTTGAAATTTTAGAGAATGACCTGAAAATTTTAAATTATATCTCGGGCTCATGGAAATGGACCCCAGACAAAAGATGAACTGATTAAAGAACAAAATATTTAATACAAAAAAAGACAAATATTTTATGTGAAAACAATTTTTGGGCCAAATTTTTGGCTCGAATTTTTTGGCTGTCCCTAAGGCACATGCCTTGTCTGCCTAATGGTTAATCCGGCACTGCCTGGTGGTGCACACTGATGTTTGGCGGGTTTGGCACCGTGCTTTTCCCTTCCCGCAGGTAGACAGGTGCTCCGTGCACCCGGCACGCGGATCGGTCCGTCGGGAGACCGCGAAGTTGGGACCCATTTGAGAGGACGAACCCAAGCGAGAAATCCGATCCGAAGTCGTTGTACGATGTTTTATCGACGACATTCGGTGTGTATCGCGTGCCAGGTCGAACGTCACATTGTCAGGCAATCCACACCTGGAATAACTGGCTATTTGGCCCATCGCCTCCACGTCATATCCACATTCAACGCAGACTGTCTTCCCTTGTCATATCGTTTGGCTTGTGCGGCATCGCACGATAATACAGGATGACCTTTTTTCATGACCTTTTTTGGAGGGGGGAGGTTAATTAAAAAGTGTGACCTTTTTGTTAGGGGAGAGGTTAATTAAAAAGTGTGACCTTTTTGTTAGGGGAGAGGTTAATTAAAAAGTGTGACCTTTTTGTTTGCCTCGGCTTGCCTGGAAGCACCAAGGACCTGAAGATTCGGACTTTCGTCCTCCCGCACAGGTACCGGCAGTGCCACACCCTTGATCCAGTGAATACATGACTCGCCAGGCACGACCCAGACATCAATTGACCTCTGACTCACAGCCAGCAGAGACATGAATATCATACAATATTATAAATTGTGCTGTTTGCGGCAATATAACATCAGGTAATGTACGTAGTTAGTCTGAAGATCCTCTGCTGAATTTTTATTTTTTGTCATTTTAAATGTTTTTTTGTGTTCATAGTAATTTAAATACACGCTATTGTCGAACTATTGTACTGGATAATACTGTCACAAACTATTCTCCTGTGAGCTATCTGGTGTGGGTTTGAATCCCGATCCAGCTGTAAACTGTCATCATGGTGTTTCACAGGCAGGGCGATTCATCAATGTGTGCGCGGTCTCTCGGATGGACGTTAAACTGGACGTCCCGTCTGGCGTCATTATTGGCGGACGTTAAAGATCCCATGGTGTCCTTCGTCGAGTCGGCGAGACGTCGCCGGCACCCTGAACAAATTATAGTCGCCTGCCATGACTTTAGTCGGAACGCGACGCCTTGCCAACCGGTTCGTGAAAGACCTGGGCCAAGCTTCACCCAGCTAACCCCACAACAATGTAAGAATAATTGAGGATGTTAAAGAAGAAGAGTACTGTCACAAACTCCAGGTGTGTGTGTGTGTGTGTGTGTGTGTGTGTATATATATATATATATATATATATATATATATATATATATATATATATATATATATATATATATATATATATATATATATATATATATATATATATATATATATATATCTCAAACAGTTATAGCATCGAGTGGTCATGCCCTGATCTCGGTCATCGGGCTAAGCGAGTAGTGTTTTAACATGGCTAGGATCATCAGCCATTACACAAGGAACATACATGAGTCGCAACAGTCATGCCACTTGTACAAAAGGTGGAAATCCCGAGTTTATTTGCACAAAATAGGTAAACTCAAGCAATGAGCAGGCATTGATCCACGACGAAGCGAATCGGATTCCGATCGCTCAAAATCCCGAGCAATTGAATGGCAATCGAGATCCAGATGAAGCACACGGTGTGCGGCTGCAGACACGTCAGACACAAGAAGGACACCATTTCGTGTGTACAGAGAGAACGAACACCTATCATTCCAGATTTGATGATATCGACGTTCTGTTGCATCATGATCGACAAACATACCCGGGTATCAAAATGGGACGCACGACATGCCAAAAGAGATGTTGGGTCCACTCTACGCCAGTTCAAGTGAGTTCTTTTCACACCATTGGCATTTGTCGGTTCCTGGAATGTCTGTCCAGGTAAAGAGCACGTGGTAATACACTTGGAGAGTTTTGGGTTTCTCTTACTCATGGTTTGCACAGAGTCCATGAGAGGAACCCTTGTGGAGGGTCAGTAAAGACCGTGGCCGGCCGACTCCCTTGATCAATGCAATATCCCACCAGCGAGAAAGATGTCTGTCTGTCTTGTCTGTCTGCTCTGCCCGCTCTCTTCAACACGATTCCTCGAGTGGTCTGTGTGTACGGAGAGACTCAGCAGTCCCTGCGCAATTGCACAACTACTGCGTTCCCTGCACCCACTGTACTTGATCCTGCAGTTCTCCGGCAATTTAGTGGTGCTTTGACAATCACCTCCTCTTCCCCACTTTAAGCCTCCCTAAAGTGCCTCTAACTGGTGCCTGGAGATTTGTTGTGGATCTTTTCAGGTGCCTTGGGGTCTCACTGTATCTAAACTAATAATTCAGGATTGCTTCACATATTACATAGGGTACATGCTTCGCTATATTCTAATGGCATGGGTACTCCACTCTCAAGGGGTGGAACGGACAAGAAGTCAGAAACAGGCAGAGACTCGAGATTTCAGAACTAGGACAACACAAGACGATGGAAAAATATCAAGCAAATAGAATAATTGAATCAAAGCTTTGTAAACGCAGTTATGTACACACCTCGTATGATGCTGCACTGAAATAGTTCATAAATAACTGTTCAAAGTAAATTTAATGACCAAGAGGTGCCATGTGAAATCACCATCTTATACATATTGCGACCATGGTGTCTGTTCGTGCGTTCGTCTGTCTCCCATTCATGATGGCCGCTTCCCGTGATGCGTTTGAAAAGCTTTTGATCGGTTATTCTGCATTTTAATTTCACTTTTCCTCATGCAACATCGTCAGTCACTTTATTGTCCCTTTCAGTAATCTTTAAAATCAACATGAATATCTGGATTGAAGTCAATTTAATACAGGTCTTCATGGAGTAACACACTATTTAAAATAGCTTTCTTTTGACCTCTTTTTAGGTAATAGTGCATGCCCGGAGGTGCAAACAAAACAAAACAAAAAACTTCACTTTCAAACCGCATGCCAGAAACAACTACAAAGGCCGTTCCTTCGCTCTCACGTGCCCGTACGTGCGTGGCCGTACATGCAAAAAAAAAAAAAAACTTTCAAACCACGTGCCAGAAACAACAACCACACAGGCCGTTCCTTCGCTCTCGTAAACGACGACTGGATTGGGGCATTGTGTTTAAGAAAGTACAGAAATCGAGAAAGAAAGAATACAGTAAGTCGATAAATCAAGAAAAAAATCGAGAAAGAATACAGTAATCGTCACTGACTGGATTGGGGTATTGGGTTTAAGAAAATCGAGAAAGTACAGTATATCGAGAAAGAAAGAATACAGTAATCGTCACTATCCGGAAGTGAAGTCCTCACTGTCCGGAAGTTCACATATGGCAGTTACGATTATTCGCAATTTAGTTTTAATGGCCAATTATTCAATTAGCGCCAACGTATTTTGCCTTTTATCGCAAGGAAAAACACAGAGAAGAGGAAAGAGGAGAAAAAAAAACGTGCAAAAAAGAATTTACTTCCTGCTTCGGATCATACCAGCACTCTGATATTACCCAAATTTATGCACCGTCTAATATGAAAATGATCGTAACTTGGGGCATTGTGTTTATCTATAAATGCGCATAACTAATCCAGAAATTATTAGAATACACGAAAAAAAAACGTGCAAAAAAATAATTTACTTCCTGCTTCGGAGCATACCAGCACTCTGATGTTACCGAAATTTATGCACCGTCTAATATGAAAACGATCATAACTTGGGGCATTGTGTTTATCTATAAATGCGCATAAATCGAGAAATTATTAGAATACACGAAGTCATCATTATCCGGAAGCCCGTACGTTGTAACCCATAATGGGGAACGCGGCTGCCCGTAAAAAAAAAAATAATAATAAATATTCAAACCGCGAGCAACAAATAACAACCACACAGGCCGTTTCTTCGCTCTCGCGTGCCCGTACGTGGGTGGCGCGGAAGTTCGCATATCACAGTTACGATGACTCGCAATTTAGGTTTTAATGGCCGATTATTCAATTTGCGCCAACGTATTTTGCCTTTTCGCAATGTCCTAGCAAGGAAAAACAAAAAGAGAAGAGAAGAGAAAAAAAATTACTTCCTGGTTCGGAGCACACCAGCACTCTGATATTACCGAAATTTATGCACCGTCTCATATGAAAACGATCATAACTTGCGGTATTGTGTTTATCTATAAATGCGCATAAGAAATCGAGAAATTATTAGAATACACGAAGTCATCACTCTCCGGAAGCCCGTACGTTGTAACCTGTAATGGGTAACGCGGCTGAGCTTCCCTTCCTCCATCGGCCACGCCCACGCAACAACGTGTCTTGTCATTGGTTTGGTAAATAAATGGCCATAACTTTGGAAGCACTTGTCCGATTAATATCAAACCTTAAAAAGGCACATCCTCGGGTCCCCAGCAATATATCTGGCAAGTTTCAATTGGATCGGACCAGCGGTTGTCGAGAAACAGCGGTCACAGACACAGACACACACACACACACACACACTGCTGGAATTATAGATAGATATTTGTAGCGGCATCATTTTGCCTTTGGTTTCGTAATGTGTCAGGCCAGGTCAGGTATGGGAGCATGCGCCAGAGTAACTGCGTCCACTTTCCGCCGGTACTCCAGGGGCCTCCGTCTGGCCATCCCCCAGGCAGATGCCTGGCTCATCCCCATCTCATTGAGATGCCGATCAACCTGCTGCAACTAAAAGGCATGTGGTCGGCCCATTGGCCTCCTCCACTCACGAGGTTCCCTCGCTGGGAGAATCTGGTGAGCAGGATCAGTGTCAGGAAAATGAGCCACATGTCCATACAGCCGCAGCTGACACTCACGGACTATACAGGTAACAAATCTAATTTGAATCTCTCTCAGCAACTGCTCGGTGGACACAAAGTCTGACCAGCGATAGCCAAGGATTCTCTGAAGAGACCTGGTACCAATGGAATTAATTCTCCATCTCAGATCCTTAGTCAGAGTCCAAGTCTCACATCTATAGAGCAAGACTGGAAGCACGAAGGACCTGAAGACTCGGATTTTCGTCCTCCCGCACAGGTACCGGCAGTGCCACACCCCATGATTCAGTGAATACATGACTCCCCAGGCATGACCCAGACGTCAATTGACCTCTGACTCACAGCCAGCAGAGACATGAATATCATTGCCAAGGTAAGTGAATCTCTCCATGACCTCAACATCCTCACCACAAACAGGCACAGGCAGGAGAGCAACATCCAAGGTGTCATTGAAAGCTTGGATCTTAGTTTTGACTCAAGAAACCCGTGTCCAGCGGCTCCGACTCCTCATTCAGCACCTCGAGGGCCCCCAAAAGGATATCTTGAGTCTCCACAAAGATGACTGCATCATCTGCGAAATCAAGGTCAGAGATCTTGACATTCTCAAACGATGCACTACAGCTTGATCTCTCTGACATCCTCCCCAAAATCCAGTCCATACAAGTGCTGAAAAGTGTGGGAGCCAGTACACACCCCTGACAAACTCCAGTAACAACTGGAAATAAGTCAGAGATGGTACCACCACATCTCACAGCACTCTCAGTACCAGAGTAGAGTTTATTGCCGATTTCGATGCCGATTGGCATCCACTGTGTAATATGTGAATACACTTTAGCTTTGGTTTAACGGGATTTCCCGGCAGGGATTTTGAGTTTTTACCGTTGCGGTTTAATAAGGAGTTGATTTGGAATCCAAACATCTCAGACGTCTTCTCTTCCACACTAAATTGATGACCCCGACACGATCCAAATGGATGGACAAGGAGTTGCAAACGTGCAACCAGTTGCCGGGAATGAACAGCCAATCGTGCCCTTCCCATATGCTCAACCAGCCTCATCAGTGGCAACGGTTTTGATGACGCTGCCGCCATTCTGTCCTAATGACCCGCAAATGTGGTTTTATGCAAGATGAAACTCAATTCGACACCCGAAGCATTACTACCGAGGTTAATGCAATTCAAATACATTGTTGGCTCCTTGTCACCAGAGTATGTGATGGAGGTGAGAGATATTTTATTACAACCTCCAATGATCGCTCCGTGCACGAGTTTGAAGACCGGGTTCATAAAATGCATGACCCCCTCTGAGCACCGCCGCTTTCAACTTCTTACGACCTAGGATTTAGGAGATCGAAGACCCACACAACGACTGCATCATATTGTTACGGAAATGGCCCTTATGGGACTACTAAATATAGGATTAGCTCAGTTCCCCCATTAAATGCCTGTTTAGATAGGTTGTTTGGTAAAGTGTATGATACATGTGTGTCGGGAGATTAACAGACTGTTGTTATGTTCATACGGTGGTGAAATGAGAGAAACGAGAGATCGCTCTTATTCCTTCCTCATCCCGGATAGGCCCCACCCCGTCAGAGAAGGAGGGGTGTGGCCGAGAGAGAGGTGTGGCCTGGAGAGGCAGTGACGCGAAGGGGCGGAGCCTTTGGTCAGTTAGTCGACGAGAGAGGCGTGTGTCGAAGCGAGCGAATGAGAGAGAGAGAACAAGTTCAGTTTTGGAGTTTGGACGCGCGTCGCTCTCGAGGTTGCTCGGGTTTCGGAGGCCATGAGCGCCGAAAAGGGGTTCTCAGTTTGGAAGGCAATAGAGGAACTGAGAGGATGAAGCGGGAGTCGGGCTTCGAGGCGGGAAGGCAGGAGAGGAGACGCTGGAGCGTCTGAAGGTCCTTACTCACCTCACGGCTCGACACTGTTGATCCGCCTGTGGAACTCGGACCTCGACTTGGGCCTTGTCTGGAGAACAGGCCAGGCCTGGATTTGTGTGCTGAACCCTGGAGAGAGATCGGCTGTCTCACATCGTCGACATTGTGCGGAGCTGGAACGCGCTGAGGAGAACGTGCACACACGGTGACTAAAGCGGGAAAGGTGCTGCACCACCATTTCTTTCCGCGCGGCGCGTTCGAGCTGGGAGTTCGAGCCCGTGGACACCTGCTTGTTTGCTACAAGCACCATTCGTGCTTCTTGACACTTTCCTCTCGTCCATGAGCCATCACCAAGTACTCTGTCTGCATGCATGCATGCTGTCTGTCTGTCTGTTTTGTCTGCACGTGTTGTATAAGGAATATTTCAGGAGTGATCCCCTCGAAACCTGTAGCCGTGGTTCCCAAGATAAGAACGGGTTGATTGTTAATAAAAACCAATGTCGTGTTTATTGCTTGTGTTGTGATCCCTGATGTTCCCCAACAAATCTGGTTAATTCTTATGAAGTTGCCGCTATGGATTAATGCGTGTCGCGTCGAGGAACGATCCGTTCGATTGGCATATAAAACCAAAAGTGGTTACAGACTGGTGGACTCCGCCGCTCGCTCTCTGACAAAACCAGTCTGTAACCAGGGGTTCTATCTCCCAAACTGGTAAGGTGCAGTATTACGTTGGCATCGCGATTGAAGACGCGTGACCCGAGGCCTGTGCCGAGCCGGCCGGCGTTATAGACTCCCGGAGACGGTGGTGGCGGGGCTGGCACCTAGGACTGGGTCAGATTCCCGCCACCCCGGATCCGCAGCAATATACTCGCCGACTAGCACCTGAAAAGTTATGTATCAACTTTCAGGAGTTTTACTATAATGTTACAACGTGGGATCATCAGACCGTCGTCCAGCAGTTGGGCTTCACCGCTGCACAGTGTACGCAAAAAGACTCCTGAGGATTGGCGTCCTCACGGGATTACTGTTATCCTTAAACAATGAGACTGTTCCACACCGTTATCCCATTCCACACATTCAGGATTTTACTGCTACACTCCATGTAGCTACAATCTTCTCCAATGTCGACCTTATTCGTGTGTTCCATCAGAATCCCTTGGATCCAGAAAAAATCCCGAAAACAGTTGTCACCACACGTTTCGGCCTGTTTGAATTTCTTTGTACACCTCAAAGCTGCACAAACCTTTCAATGTTTTCTCGACCAGGTGCTGCGTAGATTACACTTCCACTATGTGTATTCAGATATTCGAATTGCCAGCGCAATCGCAGAAAAACACCAGAAAAACACCCCGTCGCCCATTTCCAGGACTTCGGCATCGTCATCAATCCCACAAAGTGCATATTCTGCGTTCCGGAGTTGAATTTCCTCGGTCACTGTGTTAACCGCTCATCGTCCGCTCGAGGAGAAGGTTCAGATAATTCAGGATTTGCTGTTACCTTCATCTCAACGCAAACTGCGATCGTTTTTGGATGTCGTCAACTTTTACCATCGATTTATTCCAAACGCAGCCATTACACTGCAACTGCTAACCGTGTTACTTGCAACTGGTAAGCACCCTGAAGTGTTCCGATGGTCAAAGCCAACCTTGTCAAACTTCCACACCATCAAAGGCACACTTGCCATTGCCTCATTCCTGATTCATCCAAAGCCAGGGCACCAATATGCCTGATGGTAGACGCGTCTGAGGTCGTGATGGCCGAGGCCCTTCACCAATTCATCGATTGGCATCCACTGGCCTCTAAAATTCTGAAGCCAACAGAATGCAAGTATAGCCCATTCAATAGGGAATTACTTGCTGTTTACCTCGCCATCAAGCACTTCCACCACTTCTTAAGGGCCAGGCCATTCCCTGTGCTGACTGACCACAAACCTTTATCTTTCGCTCTGTGCACCCATTCGGACTCTCATTCTACCTGCACGCTTCGCTAACTCGGTTATAACTCGCAAATCACCACCAACATCTGGCACACCAAGGGAATCGCAAACTCAGCGGCTTACGCTCTCTCACGCATCGAGGTATTGGCATTGTCTTCTACCAACATACCGACCATCAATTTTAATGTACTTGCAGCAGCATAACGGGAGGACACGTAGCTCCCCATCGAGTCTGCAACTGGTTCGCTTGCATTTCGTGAGGTAACGCCGCCAGGGACAAATACTACCCTTGTGTGTGATACATCGACAAGAAAGTCACATCCTTTCGTTCCTGCAATATTCCGTCGTACTGTCTGACACTTTTCACTCACTCATCCACTCGGGTATTGGAGAAACCCAGCGACTCCTAACCGCGTGCTATGTCTGGCCACGCATCAACGACGACGTGCGCCGTTGGGCCAAGCAATGTCTTCAGTGTTAAAGCTCAAAGGCCCAACCTCATACTGTCGCACCACTCGGTACCTTTTAAACACCGGATAGGCATTTCGACAGCGTCCATGTGGATCTTGATGGACCCCTACCACCTTCAAACAGGCACTACTATTCACTGACTTGTGTTGACCACTCCACCCATTGGCAGATTTATCGGCTAGACTGACTTGCTGACATCATCACATCTAACATCACCAGGGCCTTTGTCCACACCTGGATCTCACGTTTTAGTGTTCCATTAACCATCACTACGAATCATGGTAGCCAGTTCGAATCGGCTGTATTTCGCGAGCTGACTCAATTCCTGGGTACCATCAACCATGTGCAAACCACCACTTACCATCCAGTAGCAAATGGTACGGTGAAGCGTTTCCACCACCAACTTAAGTCTTCCGTGAAACCGCATAACAACTCTACACCCTGGACAGATGTCATACCGATGGTCCTGCTTGGTACGTGAGCTGCTCTAAAAGACGACCATAGATGCTCCACTGCAGAGCTAGTGTACAGTGCACCGCTTCGTGTCCCAGGAGAATCCTTCTCAGCGTCCGATGTCACCTTGACCAACGCCACAAACTATGCCAAACAACTTTGTGTGGCCATGCAAGGCTTCCGGGCAGCACCACCACTTATGCCTTCATCACATCCGGTTTTTATTTCCCAATAATTTTCGACGTACATTCATGTATTCGCACGGCGTGATGCTGTCTGGAAATCCTTGAAGCAACCACATGACAAAGTCCTACAATACTCTGATAGAAAATTGACTCGGAATCTGAGCGTCTCGGACGTCTTTTCTTCCATGCGAAAAATCCAACCTCCGCCGCCCGATGTTGTACCACCATTTCACAGTGGGCAATATAAGTAGCTCAGAGCTTTGGCTCTGAGTGAAACTAGGAGTGCAACACAATTAACCTTTTTTAATTAAAGTCCACAAAATAATTTTAAATTGAAAGATTCACTGAAACTTTTCCTGTCACTGGTCATGGATAATTTTGCTTGTAGTATATAATATGAGGTTCCTCTTTCCATGACATAAGACCAAAAATAGGGTGTGGATATTGACCTACAAGACCACCTGTAACATTTAATGGAGTTATGAAGTCCAGGGACACCACCATGGTAACCACAAAGGGCAGACCACAGGAGGCTACATCGTGCTTTGTAACTCGCAACCTTGGGGCGGTTAACTGCTTTTTCCAACATAAGGCTTCCTTGTATCTCCGTGCAAGTGTCTCGGTGGCCATTGCGGCCGAACACTCATGAGCCCCAGAGATCCCGCAGGCCGTTTGCCCTCACGTAACGGAGGTGGCAAGCTCGAGGTTGTTTAAACAAAGGGGCGGGGCAAGACACGTCACAAACACACCTTTCCCATTGTGTCTGCTGCTCATTCCATCTGCTCGCGGCTTAAGCAGAACGTTGTGGTTTGTCATGCTAGCACGCATCTGCCGAGTCGAACCGTTAGTGAAACGAATAGGAGATCGGAAACGAGGCCCATTTACCCAGACACACTCATGATTCTCATTTCGTGCTCACAGTTATCATTCGGCAGTCACCGGAGAGATCCATGAATGATCCCGCATCAAAGTCCTCTCGCCTTTCCACCATTTACGTCAGATCAATATCTGTGATCCGAAAGGGAATAAATTCGCCCTCAAGATGTCAAATAACCTGAAAACTCACGGCATGGTTCGGATCTTGTCCTTGATGCTCCTCAACCGGTGCAGGTAGTTTTCCGCGTGGCACAGCCCCGGTGATGTGCCGTGCTATGTTTGATGCTTGCCACATATCTTTGTCCCATACCCTGGATCTTTGCTCTCAGATGCTGTATTTCAAATGTAGTTCACGTTGAGTATTTGTTACCTTGGATCTAGGTGGGGGTTGAGGATTGTACCTGGATGATAAAGGCATTCTCAGGGATTATGTATTTATTTATCACATCCACTGCATGTGATTGCATTTTGCAATGGAATACGCTTCCACGTAATGGAAGAGGAGGAAGAACTTTCATTTGAGTTTACTGTTCCCTGTTTGAGTACAACGTAGTAGCGAAGAGTACAAAGTACAAGTCCAGTTGCAAAGGTTAAATTGTGGTAAAGGACATATTTATCTCCGCCACCGAAGGTGAAGGAGGTGATGTTTTTACCCCTCTCTGTCTGTCTGTCTGTCTGTCTGTCTGTTTGTTTGTCTGTTTGTCTGTTTGTCTGTCTGTGTGAAGGATATCTCAAAAAGTTGCGGACGGATCCGAATGAAATTTGGTGGACAAGTTGGTTGTGTGACAAGGATTAACTGATTCAATTCTGGCGAAGATCTAAATCCGGATCCGATATTTTTTTAAGTGAACTTCACCATTGAGAGATAGAGCCAAAAACGATAGAGCACCGTATAGCATGATATTTCAAAAAATGTAATGGGACCGATGTGTTCTCGTTAATCAGGCGTTGCGGGGTGGAGGTATGCGCTCCACCGAGTACCCTTCTAATTTAGAATGTTTTGAGCTTGAGATCACATCAAAAAGGAGAGCACAGTCACGAGGTTAGTGGACTTTTTAAATTCATTTTTTAAGTGGGGTGGGGGATGAAGGGTGGTATGTGGTTCAAATGTAGAGTGGAGGGCAGGGGTCGAGGTGTGGGTAGGGAATGGAAACAATGTTTAGAGGAGATTATGAGCATGGGGAGGGGAGAGAAGGGTGTCCTGCTGCCATATTTGCAGACGTAATAAATAGATGGCCCTTGTGCGATTAAAGGTAATATTGTATGATGAAAATGAAAGGGTGGGGGTCAGAGGGGGGGGCAACCAATAATTGGAAACATTACCCAGTTCTTGAAAGCATATCGAAAATTGAGTATTACTCCACTGCCAAGTTGGTGTCCTGAAGACTGTTGTAGGCCAGCGTGTCCATTTATTACTCCTTTCCTCCCCCCCATAAAGAACAGGTGTTTTAGTGTTTCTATTGCTGGTTCCTCCTGCACTACCGACCCAAGTGATACCGGTTCACCTCTCACCTCGCCAAGGTCACTTAGTTCGAGTAGATCAGAGGGAACCAGGATGGTGGGTTTTTATGAACGAATGTTCTTGTGGATCTTATGTGTGTTTGTATGTGTGTGCTCACACGTGATCACATGCTCACCGCATGATTGCCAGCTGTGACCGAACGATCCGTCTTGTCCATGGCAAATGAGCCGCCGAGCGCCAAAATGTTCGTCAGGCTGATCCGGACCGATCTGTGCGATTTCGCAAAATTCGCCGCGCTCTCTCTCCCCTCG
This sequence comes from Eptatretus burgeri, assembly GCF_056783735.1. NCBI lineage: Eukaryota > Metazoa > Chordata > Myxini > Myxiniformes > Myxinidae > Eptatretus > Eptatretus burgeri. Next base: position 56,993,253 of record NC_140974.1, read on the forward strand.
CCAGTAAGGTGTTTCTGCCACGGGCACATTGCCTGAGTTGGCTTGGTTCATGGTCTCGCAAATCCTTCAAAATGTACCACCTTCCAGCTGTCCTTTGTTAGCTTCCATAGGGAGTCAGATCAGGTTAAATCTGTGACTTGCTACAGGTATCATGTAAATCTATACTAACCTGTTTCATGGTCGGGTGGGTGGCGATTAAACCGTCTTCCCCACCAGATTTTCTGGTGAGGAGGGTGTTTGGATATGGACACTCAGCAGGATTAAAAACAAAACCTGTCAAAGGGCAGAGGAGCTCCTAGTGAACCAACAGCCATCCATATCTAGTGCCCAACTCTGTCTGTGGACGTCCCTGCAGTTGGGTTACTTTTTTAAGGAGGTTGGTGGCAGGATTTGCACTACAGCTACCGGAAAACCCTTCATTCCATAAAACACACCAAAAACAAAGAAATCTGAAAACACACTCCGTGGGAGTACCGCCAGTGCAGCTGCCCTCCGCAGGGCAGATCATCGGATTACAAGATTGGGGCAAAGCTTTTGGGACCTCCACTCTTTCATGATTGGAGGAAAACCACGGGGTAACGTTCCTGGGTCAGATTGCGGAAGTGTGTGTTGGGGTGGTGCTGAGGTGTCGTCCAACAGACAGCAGTCTCCTTGGATTAACCTGAGGCGGTCCCTTCGGGTGGGTGCCTGGAATGTCCTATCCCTAAGAGAGGATGATCACCTGTCTCTGTTATCATCTGAGCTCAAGCATTTGAACATCGGTATTGCAGCTCTCTCTGAGGTTCGGAGATCTGATCATGGCGAGATCATGGTGGGTGATTACACCTCCTATTGGTCTGGTCGCTCTGATGGTTACCATTCCCAAGAGGTTGCTGCAGCTTTGTCCAATAAGCTGACTACAATGATTATTGAGGTAGCACCGGTCAGCTCGCTGTGATGGGACTAAGCATTCATCACTCCTTGGGTGTCATTTCACTGGTATATGTATATGCTCCGACTGAAGCGAGTGATCTCACCGTGAAGGACACATTCTATGTCACGCTCGAGTCTGTGGTTGATCAGTGCCACAGGCGAGATACTCTTCTAGTCTTTGGGGGATTTAAGTGCATCTACTGACACTGATAGGGACGGTTATGAGACGTGTGTTGGTCCCCATGGGTCTGGAACTGTGAACCAGAATAGCATGAAGTTCCTTGACTTTGCAAGAAGCCATGGACTTAGGGTGGCTGGATCATGGTTTCAGCACCCACAGACTCATCGCTGGACTTGGTATTCCAATGCTGGTTGTGTGACAAAGGAGAGTGACCATGTGCTCGTTGATGGTTATTGGAGGATGATCAAAACTGCAGGGTTGACCAGAGTACTCAGGTCCTCAATACCTTGTGGAAGCAACTCTGAAGTTGCAGCTTAAATCCGGGAGAACGTTACCATCCCAGCCTCGGCTGCATGTTGGCAAGTTCAAGGATGAGAGGGTAGCTGAGGAGTTTGCGAACAGGTTGAGTGGGGATTTGGAGGGTCTGGGTGCTTTGGGGAATCCTGAAGAGTTGTGGAGTGCCTTCAAGACCACCGTCCTTGATGTTGCTGGTGGATGTCTTGGAACTCACCATTGGGTGAAGATAAATATTGTCTCGCAAGGGACTCTGGACAACATTGACCAGAGTCGCAGGGCCAGGCTGAATGGCATAACTGAGCTATTCAAGGAGTTGAGGCGTAAAACTGGATGTGCTCTGAGGGTGGACAAGGAGGCCTCTGTGTGACGAATCTGTGAGGGGTAGAGCATCACCTGTGGTCAAGTGATTTTCATCCTGTTTCAGGGAAAATTGCGCATTGCGTTCCTCCAAGCCCGTCCCTTGGTGTACTAGAGTTGGAGTGGAGGGTGGTGTGCTTTTGACAGAGTCTGAAGTGAAGGCCCGCTGCGCCGGTTACTTTGAGCGGCTGTACCAGTCTGATCCACCAGCTGTTGAGTTGGATATCAGGGGTGTTTCTATCCCTGTTGCTGACCATCCAATCAACTGTGATCATTTGTGGAAACACAGAATGCGGTCAACCGTTCAAAATGGGTTCAAGCTCTGGGGATCTGTGGCATCCATGCTGAAATTATCAAGGCTCGTGGAAATGCCGCACTCGTGTCGTTGCATGCAGTTCTGTGCTGTGCCTGGAACACAGGCATCATCCCAACTGACTGGAAGAGAGGTCTTGTTGTCCCTCTCTTGAAAAGGAAGAGTGATCACCAGGACTGCAACAACTACCGAGAGGTGATGCTGCTCTCAGTGCTGGGCAAGGTGTTTGCTCGGATAATTCTTGATAGGGTTCCCCACCATCTGCTTGAGCACCAGTGTCCAGAGCAGTCGGGCTTTACACCAAAGAGATCAACAATTGACCGTATCATTTGCCCTTTGCGTCCTCACCGAACGCAGATGAGAGTTTTGGCAGGGGCTGCTTGCTGATGATCTTTGCAAAGTGTTCGATTCAGTGAATCGGGATGTCCTCTGAAGGATTTTTGGTCTTTGTGGGGTGCCACCACAACTGATCAATGTGATGTTTGAACTTTACTCATACTCAGAGTTCTGTGAGATGTCGTGATACTCTCTCCGACTTGTTTCCAGTTGATACTGGAGTTCGTCAGGGCTGTATACTGGCCACCACACTTTTCAGCGCTTCTATGGACTGGATTCTGGGGAGGATGTCAGAGAGATCAAGCTGTGGTGCATCGTTTGGGAATGTCAAGATCTCTCAGATAATGCAGTCGTCTTTGCAGAGACTCTGCGTATCCTTTTGGGGGCCCTTGAGGTGCTGCATGAGGAGTCGGAGCCACTGGGATTACGGGTTTCCTGGGTCAAAACTAAGATCCAGTCTTTTCAATGACATCTCTGTGCCTTTTTGTGGTGAGAATGTTGAGGTCATGAAGAGATTCACTTACCTTGGCAGTGATATTCATGTCTCTGCTGGCTGTGAGCCAGAGGTCAATAGACATCTGGGTCGGGCCTGGGGAGTGATGGATTCACTGGATCATGGGGTGTGGTGGTCGGTACCTGTGCAGGATGACGAAAGTCCAAGTCTTCAGGTCCTTGGTGCTTCCAGTCTTGCTCTATGGATGTGAGACTTGGACTCTGACCAGGGATCTGAGATGGATACTTAATTCCTTTGGTATCAAGTCTCTTCGGAGAATCTTTGGCTATCGCTGGTCGGACTTTGTGTCTAACGAGCGGTTGCTGAGAGAGAATCAAATGAGACTTGTTACCTACATAGTCCGTGAGCGTCAGCTGCAGCTGTATGGGCATGTGGCTCGTTATCCTGACGCTGATCCTGCTCACCAAATTCTCTCAGCGAGGGAGCCTTGTGAGTGGAGGAGGGAAATGGGCCGATCATATGCCTCATGGTTGCAGCAGGTTGATCGGCATCTCAAGGAGATGGGGATTGGCCAGGCATCTGCCTGGAGGATGACCAGATGGAGGCCCCTCGAGTGCCGGTGGAAAGTGGATGCAATGACGCGCTGCTCCGGCACATGGTCCCATACCTGACCTTACATTGGGAGTAGCTAGATCTGTCTTTTCATAAATGGATCCTTCAGCCTTGAACACCATTTAAAAGGTTCACTGAGACCCTCAGTTGATGGTGTTCCCTGACATCACATGATTTCCTCCACCCCAAATGACCCCATTCCCAAGCACCCCTTTTTCCAGGTTATTTTGAAATCCTCCTCGTGCTGTGTTTCAGCTTGTATCCGCCAAATGCGTCCATCTCCCCCCTCCCCTGATCTCAGTTTCACTTAAATACTTTACTGTTGGTATTTTCCCCCGTTTCCATTTTGTTCCCTGTCATTCTGCTTCAGCTATTCTATGAGCCTCGACAAACCACAGGCTGTAATGGTGAAACTTTAATGCAAATTCGCTCATACATAAATCTGTGCCTGTCTCACATGAGTTATCGATAAGGTCTTCCTTTACTTAGCGTGCCGTATACCATGGTGTGACATCAAAACCACAGCCTCAAAGCCTTGATGGCTCCAGATAAACAAGACAAGCGTCGTTTTCAGTCTCCACACATTTATGCCGTTATCACCAAAATGCAACTGCATTTTGTAGAAAACCTGGGGACTTGTCATATCCAGGATTGTGCACGTGAGGATGTCACTTGCGGTGTATCAAGAGCACAATCTCTCTGCTGGTGCCACAAAGGATGCAAAGCGATTGTTCATTTCTTGCCATTTGAAAAGTCTCGATGGAGTACCTGACGACTTGGCTTGGCGCTTCACCAAATAGTCTCTGCTTGATCATCTGTACGCTGTACTACCTGGTGCAATTTCGAAGATGAATGTAATACCTTGGTATTGCCGCTGACGCATGTTTTTTGAGACCCAGTCTCCAGGGGTTAGGTCCTGCTGACAGATTACCTTATTTTTATTACAGAGCAGCTGCTAAGCCTGATGGATGACACCTGCCATGACATCTGTACACGAGTCAGCTGTCAATACTCAGCCGCTTAGGGAAGCGTGTCCTAACGGGAGGCCTCCGCAGAGAATCGACACCGAAGGGGGTCCCACGGGGTGGTGAACAGCATCCGGTGATTGATAATCGGGTCCTCTTATAAAGCTTGCTGTATGTAGCGCTGCCCCCAGTTCTCTGCTCTGTCGAACGATATGCGCGCGGGTTTTGGGATCCTGCAGGGGCCAATAGACGCGGAGCAGTTTCCGAGATATAAGCGTGGGATTTTGTCCCCGTTTGGTCACTGTCCAAGAAAGATCCATGATGTAGCAGACACATATTTTTGGCTGTGAGCTGTTTGCCGCAGCACATTGCTATGCAGATTGGTTTACGTTGCAGCAGACAGCATGGCATAATGAATTTCCTGCCATGGTTTCATCAGGGCTTTCACATCTCGCTTTGTTCCCTGTTGGCATCAAATGCTTTTCCCTGAAATGTGTTTCTGATCTTTAGCATCTGTGCCAGCAGTAGTTCGCACTCATCATCGGACTGGTCCAGTACTTGAGAGGGCTTTCATAGGTGTCTTCCGTTCATGGTTTTACATGTCTGATCGTGCCCGTTTGAGAATCCCTACCTGTTTGACAATCCCTGCCTTTGTGCAAGCCCGTTGTCACATTATTACCGTCAATTATTTTTCCTTTACTCCTCCGTCACCCCCTCACCCCTTGAGGCCATCTTGATGGAACAAGCTACCAGATGGCTACGCCGTGTGCCTTTTGTGTGGGCCTCTGCTGTGCAACATCTTTGCAGTCGGATGGGCAGACTCTCGGCGCAAGCTTGGATCGGGAACAGATGCGGCTTTGAGCGAATGGCAATGGGAAGGTTGCTTGTCATAGATCCCATCTGTGACTGGTTAATATCATACAAAGAGATGGCAACTTACTAACTTAGCCACGGTGGTTTAATCCTCAAGATTCAGGCAAGCCCAATTGGTCAGGTGGGAGGAAAGGCATACGTTCACCGAGGAATTGTCGATCAAAGGCGAGTGTGAGGGTAGTTCGTCCTGCGGACTGGGAAGTTAGTTGAGAGGTAGATTGCTCACCTTTGAGCCGTCTAGTGCGGGTTCGATTCCAGATCTGACTTTCAAACTGTCGGATTGGCGCTTCACCGACGAGGCGTTGCAGCAAGTGCGCCGTCCTTCGAATAAACGTTTGTAATGATGGAGACGGTCAGCCGTCACAAGGTGGTAGACATTAAAGGTTCCACGGTACCTTTCGATGACGAGTAATCACAAACACCCGAAACAAGTTACTAATTCCCGTATACGATTGAGTAGCTACCTACATGAGGTGCTGGGCAGACACGGCGTGTGACAGAGGATGAAAGGCTGGCTGCATCGGAGGAGGCTGGCCTATAATTGAGGGGCTCCGAAAAGCTAGACAGGGACAGAGAGGAACAAAGACAGACACAGAGATTATGATTCACCCTCGCTATTGAATCACGTGTTTCCTCCTGGATGTGTCTGCGCCATTGCTGTAGAAAGTCCATTTTTGGGTGCTTCCTCGAGATATACATGAACCTTAACACGATGGGCGTGTGTGTGTGTGTGTTTGCGCACTCGTGTTCATGTGTGCATAGATGTTGCAGGTGTTGTCGTGACAACCAGTCCCATCACCATGCGATGGAGGGAGGGAATTGTGTTTTGCAGGCAAGGAAAGTGCGAATGGGGGTCGAGATGGAGCATGATGGTGTGGGTTTTAGAGTGAAGTGGAGAGGTGATGTGGAGCCTGGCTTTTAATATTGAAATGCTTTATACTCCGGCTTGCGCGATCGACATGACATTAAAATAACACTATCAACGAAATCGTTGATGAAAGCAAAATGTGAGTTTTGGCCAGTCTGTTTTATGAGAAAAAAAAGGAAGAGGATTGTTTGTGTGCATGAAATCAAATAGGTTAACATTTATCATATGCTGGAGATCATTACACCATGATTACACTGCACTTTACCATTTAACCATCCACATTTAACCTCAAGCCAGCATGTCCGACAATGCTCTAAACTTTATAATCTGTCTTACAAGCCTTGTTGTTCAGTTAACATCCCACTTAACGTGGAATGGTATTACCCTTTGTAGGCCTGGAGATTATGGTGCACGTTATCTTTAACCCCAGTACAACTAGTGGGGGGTAGATAACAGCAATTTTTGAGAGGAATTGTGCAAATGATGATACAAGCATCAAATTTGGCACATTTGTTCTCCAGGGGATTCTAATCAAATCTGCCTGATTGGCCATTTGAAAATCGAAATTTTGAAAAATTTGGAAAAAAAATAAATAAATAAAAACTTCAAAAAAGTCAAGATCACGAATCGATGTTGGATGCTGGCTGAGATTGGTGAATGTTTCAGAAACATCATCAAAGACGTTCCAAGTCTGCCATGCAGTTTTCTTCCCTTTACCGCGGAAGGCAGACACGACGTCACATCCAGTGAACGCATGGAAGTATGGGATCCCTCGAGCTTTCTCAGGCCCTATTGCAGAAACTACCTCATGGACTGGAATCCATCGCGCCTTGGCTCCTTGGGCAAAGGCAATCCACATGTTCTCAAGACCTAGTTCCTGTAAGGATGGCAGTACAGATATTGCTATGACAAGTACGTCCATGTCATTAGCCTTCATGATAATGGACTTGCTACCATCCGTCGTTGCATCCCTGGTGTGTACAAATATTCGAGTGTCAGCTTCTTCATGACAACATGGAGACACAGCATCCAGTGACTTCCTGGTGTTGCTAATGGCATCTTCTCCTTTTGTGACAATGACTGTGCTTGTCGTCTGTGCTTCACACATCTTTTCCGCAAGGAAAAGTGAAACAGCTCAGTCTTGTTGCTGTCATCTCGAAGAAAGCTTCTCCAGTTACTTGGGGTCTTACTGGTTCCTGTCACCCTTCTTCTGATTCCTTGCCCCCTTTTCGACCTTGCCTCAGACTTCAGACTTGACTTCTTGCACACGTCAAACACTACGTCCACCCTCTCGTACCTGGCACCATAGGATTCCACCTTTGGGATGATGTCTTCTCATCAAATAGTCATCAAATATCTTTGAAGTGCGTGGAGGTAGGGCATTGATAAGTGCTAAGCCATCATTGATGACTGCATCTCCCTTTGGTTCTCTGTCTGGGATGTTCACTTGCGCTTCAAGAATTTCAGCCAGCTGTGACTTCAAATTTTATTTGAAGTTTTTTTTATTTTTTCAAATTTTTCAAAATTTGGATTTTCAAATGGCCAATCGGGCAGATTTGATCAGAATCCCCTGCAGAACAGGAATGCCAAATTTGATGCTTGTATCATAATTTACATGATTTTTCTACGATCTACTACACTAAACCGTTTATCAGTGTAATCATCGTAAGAACCTCCACCACCGATGGTCGGTCGACGGAGGTTATGTTTTCACCCCTGTCTGTTTGCAAGCCAGATATCTCAACAAATTATCGATGGATTTGGGTAAAACTTGGTGTACAGGTTGGGTGTGTGACAAGGACGAATTGATTCGATTTTGATGATGATCTGGATCTGGATACTGGAATCTTTTTGTTAGTGATTCTTCACCATTGAGAGACAGGGCCAAAAGCTATATATAGCACGATATCTCAAAAAGTGATGGACGGATTATGAGAAAACTCGGTGGATGAGTTGGGCAAGCTGATTCGATTTTGGTTCAAGTCCAGATCCTGATCAGGCCTATCATTGGGATACAAAAGGTATCCCAATGATAGGCCTGATAGGTATCCCAATGATAGGCCAGTACTCTGCACTTTTACGACATTTACTAATAATTCAAACTTGTACAGTTATTCGTGAGACTCTCTGGTATGAACTCATCCCATCTATAAACTGTCCGGTCGGTGCTTCACAATCAAGGTGTGTCCCGTCCCTTGGATGAACGTCAATCTGGGTGTCCCATCTGCTCGTATTAGCGTATGCATGTAAAGATCTCACAGTGTCTTCATGACGAGTAGATGAATGATCTCCGAGACTCTCAACAAATTACAAGTTCCTGTCCATTATTATCAGCTCCAGTCGACCGTCAGGCCTGATCGGCCGGTTTGTGAATGACAAGTGAGACTTTATACCGAGCGCATGGCCGTCCACCTGATCCCAGTTTCAATTGAGGCCATTAAAGTGCCGATAGTGTACTACCTTTTTGGCTGCTGGTTGCATCGTTGGTTAGGGGCATGGCTATGCCGCTGCTGCAGTGCCCCTAGTACTAGTACGCTGTTGCTCATTTCACCGACCTTGGAAGGATGACAGGCTGAGTCAACCCCCTGCTGTTAATTCAGCAGTCAACGGGGCTCAAACTCAGGACGCTCAGATCCCAAGCCACCAACCGAACCGCTAAGCCAATGCCAGGCTGCTATTAAAGTAGTAGTGGGATTTAGAGTAGGTAATACTGGTGGTAGGGGAGAAAAACAGCCATGGCAGCAATGCTATCGCATACCGCAGGAGACAATGTATATGCGTAGACACCTTGATGTGGAACACATGAATGGACGAGTTTTTTGGGCTGAAGAATCACAGCCGGGTGCAGTGAAGCAGTACATGAGAAAACTAAAGGTCTTGAGTGAACCTCGTGATGTGGATAAGTGGATAAATCATTAGCATTGTTAGGGGCAGATCAAAACAAACAAACACTGATTTGCGAAAGGAAAAATGGAGCATCTGCGTAAAAAGAGGAAATCATCTCCTCCAATTTACTCAAATTTAGTCGGCCATGTGACATGTTATCTACGAGTCCTGGATAAGATGTGTGAGAGTTGTATGCAACTACCTAATGACAACCGGAAGGATATGGTTGCCCTCCCAAGGGTGGAAGGTGGTTTGTGGAACTGGTGAATCCATCGGTGCACCGACTCCACTCCATTATGTCTCAGAAAGTCTTCTGGATGTTCCAAAAATGGCAACATTTCTGGAAATCCACTTTGAAAAAGCACAAGTCCTGCTCCGAGCAGGTTCTGATGAATCAAGCCCAAAGATGAATGTGCAACGTATGTGATTGCAACATTGACCATTCTATAGAACGTCTGAATGGCATACATCAAGGCTCAGGACGAATGGTGGACAAAATACCACGTGGTGTGCTGTGGAATGATGCCATGATGGCATTTCGTCCAATTTGGTCCTCCCCATTAGTAAGACATTTTTAAGCATGCTGGGTATGGTATAAACTATATGAATCATTCAATCGAACCGGTTGCCTTGCAAACAGCTGTAGCGTTAACCAGCCATCTGACCATCAGGTTCTGCTCTGAACTTGCTCAATCAAAGGAAGAATTTGATCGTTTCAATATCATCAAGCTGTGTTTTATCTCGTTTATAAAAATTGGGGACATACATTTACTCGGCACAGTAATCAAATATTGTGTAATTGTTTTTAATCTCAAGATGCATCTTCCTTACCTTCCCTTCCCAAACTTGCATCTGTTCTCAACTACCTTCACTCCCCATACACTGTTCTTTCTTCCATTATCCTCCCCTTTCTTTCCTTTCTCATTTTAAATTTCCTCAATTGATCACCACTTGGTTTTGTAATAAATAGAGTGTGCTCTATAATAAATGGAACTCTCGGGCCTTCTGAGTGGTTCTGGATGAGGCCTTGCCCTTGGTGCGTAGTTTCGCAGTTGCACGTCGTTGAGCCCGAGGTGAGGTGTAAATAGTCTTTCACCAATTTAGATTTTTCATTTGTGGAGCTTCCTGGTATTTCTTAGATATCTCAGGTGAAGATATCGTAATCCACACATCGCCTTCAGGGATGCATTACTCAACTAGAATGGCACTCGGTAGAGCGCAAACCTCCACTGATCTGACCCGTTTACGTTTTGTATCCCACTGATAGACCAGGTATGCCTGGTGTTGGCTCAGTGGTTTGGGTGGTGGCTTGGGATCCGAGGGTCCTGAGTTCGAGCCTCGTTTCCCGATGAATTGATTCACCAGGGGGTTGACTCAGCCTGCCATCCTTCCGAGGTCGGCAAAATGAGTACCAGCTTGCTGGGATGACTGAGTCATTTGAGTATCCTGCGTCGGAGTGGCGACCCATCCAGGATTGTATCCAATAGCCAAGTATGGTCCCAATGGGATGGATAGACTGGATCTGAACCCGTACCATACGTCCTCGTCACACAACACAATATAATCGGCTTGTTTCTGTCACATACCCAACTCATCCACCAAGTTGTCATAACTCATCCACAACTTTTGGAAATATCATGCTGTACATCGTTTTTGGCTCCATCTATCAATGGTGAAGATTATCAATTAATTAAAAAATTCTCGTATCTGGATTCAGATTTTCACCAAAATTGAATCAATTCGTCCTTGTCAAGCAGCCAACGGTGTCCACCAAGTTTCGTTCAAATTTTGGAATGATTTTCCATTTTGTTTTTCACTGGCTAAAAAAAAAGATAGGCAGACAGAGTGAAAAAAAAAAAATCAAATCATTCCTCGCTGCGCATGCGGGACTAGGATGAATTTAGAGCCAAAGTACTGCTAAACCACAAGGTTGCTTTCCGATTTGTGTTCAAAACATAACATTCAATTGAAATAAAGTTGTTCCTCGATCATAAACTGACGTTTGTAGACACACAGACACACAGACACACAGACAGAATGAACCTATTGCTTTACCCCACTTTTTGCTTCATGTGTGCGGGGTAATCTAACTATATAAAACAGTGTGTGTTCGTGTACATGTGTATTTATCAGTTTGTCTGTCCCCCTTCATAAGGATGATTTACGAAGGGTTTTAAAGGCCAATCGTTTAACACAGCTGTGTGTTCACTACTGTCTGTGTTTCAGGATTTAAAAAAACAACTTGAAAAAACATTTTTCATAAAAATAGTAATTACGTCTCTTCTATTGGAAATGTAGACGGTGACTTGCAACGGGCCACAAGGGTGGTGTACAGAATCGTTTTTTTTTTGTTGAAAAAAAAATACAGAGCGCAGGGTGGTGAAATTCGCTGCACATGATGTGCAACACGCGCAGAATATAACGAGTGTTCCTTTCCATCCACAGGATGTCTAGTAAAGAAGATAGAAGCACACCCGACACTAGGCCCAGGCTTCAGACTTTGGCAGGCTCACGAGGATGTACCATCAAAATGAAATTCCCCAGAAGATAAAGAAAATAGGAACACATTTGTACATGTCGTGTTTTAAAATATCGCTTCTTGCTACGAAACATCATTTCTTCCAGTCTCCTTGAATATTTTGAATAAAATAATTCAAACTCATCATTTTTGACGAACTTTTATACCAGTAGCAATATGGAATAGGCAAAGCCGAGAAGCGAACGTAGAATTCTTCTTACATTCGCTTCTGACTTTACCTATAACTTGTTCACAACTGTCTACTTGCCAACTATACCGTGGTACATGTAACCGCCGCACAGCTGATGATTTTGACGCAATTTCCGGTTACTTCGGCCTGGATTCGGGATCAGCGATCAAATAATGTAAATCACGATTAAAAAATATTTTTTGATGATGCGGGAGATATCTTTATTAAAATCAGTGGAGGAAATATACACCATGTCTGATATTTGGGTCTTTCATGTCTCCGATGATGCCTTTATCTCCCAGCATGCATCATTCCCCATGACAAAAACCGGAAGCAAAAGGGTCATAGCGGATGACACGGATTCCAAATTGCCAGGGTATTGTGTTGTTGTTGTTGTTGTTGTTGTTGTTTCCTATTCTCTCATGTGCACGCGTTGAGTATGAAGCTCACTACGTTCGCTATAAATAATCTTTTTCTTCAATGGCCACTATTATCCCACATTGTGGGGTCAGCCGGGGGAAGCTTGACCCAAGTGTTCACGAACCGGCTGACCAGGCCTGACTTATGACTAGTTACAGCAGAAATTTGGAATTTGGCCATGGTGCCAGCAATGGCTCACCTACTCTTCACAAAGGACACCATGGGATCTTTAACATCCACCAACTCATGCTGACAGACAGGATTCCCAGTTTAACACCCATCTGAGGGATAGCACACAGATTGATGAATTGGCCTGCCTGTGAAACACCAGACCGACAGTTAATAGCTGGGTCAGGATTCAAGCCCAGGATAGATGTCTTGGAGGCAAATGTGCATACATCGAGGCCATCTTGTCGACCTTAATAATAACAAGCTCGAATGAGCTAAGATCCTCGTCCTCTTAATAATGACGTCATAAAAACGAATATGACGTCATTGTCCTGGTGTAGATGTTTATGCTCGTGTATCAGGATTGCGATAAATTAATTATCTGTGCTAATGCCCGGCTTGATTCCCGCAAACAAAATTCAAACGGCTTGCCTAGTTTCGGAGATAATGGTATAGGCAATTTCATTAGCGGCGATATTATGTCAACTTTTTTCCCACAAAGAATTTCCAAATTCGGAGATGGTTACTGCCTGCGTGTGGGCTTTCTGCATATACATGGCAAGTGTCACGAAGATCCGATGAAAACTCTGGGTTGTGAAACAAAAAGTCAAAAAATAGGAATGATGTCATAAAAATTGATATGACATCATAGTGATGTATCATATACGTGCGGTAATTCATCTATACTAATGCCCTGTTCGATTCCCGCAAATAGAATTCAAAAAGCTTGCCTAGTTTCGGAGATAATTTTTTTAGGCGATTTCCATTAGCTGAGATATTTTGACGTCATAACTTTTTTTCTAGGAGGAATTTTCAAAATCTGAGATCGTTACTGTCTGTGCAGGGTATTTTTACATATATATGCCAAGTTTCAGGAAGTTTTGATGAAAACTGTAGGCTGTGAAACAAAAAAGTCCTCAAGAACAACAACGTGAGTATAGTAAGACTTAGAGATCCTCCACGAGGATCTAAAAATAATTGTGTTATAAAAGTTATTAAAACATTATTAAACTCTAGGGCGTTGTTCAGATCCTGTCTTGTATTATTATAGTTGTAGTACAAGTCTCATGGTACTTGTTTGGAATTTTATGTTTGTCAGGTTTTTTTATTAAATTTTGTGATTACCAACAGCAATTCAAGTCAGAGACCTTGTGCTTATCTCTTATAAGCCACCAATATCTGAGATAAAAATTGAGTCAAAAGTCAAAAAAGAAAAATGAGGGCTCTTCCACGTTCGAGTCAGGAACGAGTAATCCATCATGGATTTGGCTGCGAGTCCCTGACTTCCATGATTCTCTTTGTGCACAAACAAAGTAATCCCTCCCACCTTGCTTTGCATCAGGAGGAAAGTGTGTGCCATTGATGGAGCGTGAAGTTTAAACGAGCAAACTGACAGCCATTAAGATCTGGCCTTGAGCACATTTCTCTTTCAGTAAATATAAAGGCACAAAGTCTGGGGAATGATTTATTCGGGTTATTATGAAAACGTGCTGTTCTCGACGAAAGCTAAGGTGGGGACTGTCGTAGGATTTTGCGAAAATGAGTGTCTGTCCTGCTCTGCCATGCTTGGAGGATGAGGAGGAGGATGAGGACCTCTGCTTGGCACAAGGCCCAGATTCAAGCATCTCTGTCCTTTCATCAAGTCTGGAAGGATTGGCACCTGCCAACTATGGGCAAAGGATGGGACTTCAAAACTTCCTGTCTTTGCACCATTAGTGGCAAGACAACTTGCATTTTGTTTTGCCATGATTGCACATTATGTTTATATACACGTGACACTGACACACACACACACACACACACACACACACACACACACACACACACACACACACACACACACACACACACACACACACACACACACACACACACACACACACACACACACACTTTTAAAATACAACAAATCGCTGCATACAACCTCAACATCCGATTGTCACAAAAACGTATCACTCGATTGCTCCCAGGAAAATCCCAGGTAGTGTATAACAACATTCATTCGATGACTAAACACGGAGGTGTTATAATAAACCTGTGTGAAGCAATCTTTTTTTTTTAAGAACAGGTGCATGTGTAAACACGATATACAACCTCAACATGTGACCTTAACAACCAAATACATTACTTCATCACTCCGGGGGGGGGGGCCCCTTATACATTTATAAGTTTCTGTTGTCCCCTCCTGTCCATTAGTCTACGCTTCTTTCTGGCGTCTTTCCCTTATCTTTATGTAGGTCAACCTTGCTTTCTCTTTAAGTCGCTCCCGTCCTTCCCTGTTTTTCACTCCTTGCTCTTTCACGATCTCCGCGTACCTCATCCTTGCTTTCCGTATTAATTGTTCTTTTCTCTCCCTCCCAATTACTTTCACCTCGTCTCTTGTCTTCCGAATTACTTTTTCCTTACCCGCCTCCACCGCGGGCCCGACAGCCGTTGCACCCCCTTCCAGCTCGTTCGTTCCTACACGTGGAGTCGCCATTCCTATCTCCCTGGTCACGGCCTTCATGCCCGCCTGCAGGCATCGGCCCATGTTCTGCGTCTCACCCCGGAGCTTTTTAGTTTCTTCCTTCATTTGCTTGTTCATTCCTTTCATTTCGTTTTTCATTTCATTCGTGTTTGTATCCATCTTTTCGTTCATGCCTTTCATTTCGTTTTTCATTTCATTCGTGTATGTATCCATCTTTTCGTTCATTTGCTTGATCATGTTCGCTGTCATTTCCGCATCCATTTTTGCCAGCATGGTGAATAGCTGGGCCATGTCGGGTGCGCTTGGGTGAGCCGTTTCGGCAGGGGTTGGGGGGTTTTGGTGGAGAGGGGGAGGGGAGGTGTCATACACCGCGGCCGCTGCCGCACCTATTTCGGGCTCTGGGTTCAGTTGGGCGAGTTCGTTTTCCTGTACAACCAACATTTCCTGCACGGGGATTTCATCCTGAGCCATGGATTCTACACATTCTACATCCATTTATAATACCCCCGGCTCCCGCTCGCCTTGAGACGCCATCTTGCTTCTCTTAAAGGGTTAATTTAACTCGCTCGTAATTTGGAGGGAATCAGGGGTCGCTCCTCTCACCCCTGGACCGATTCCCGTGAATTTAATTAGAGACAGGAGAGCCCGTTTTCCCGTTCTCCGATACCAGTGCCGCGAGGAGGGCGATGAGTTTATATCGCACGACCTGACACCAGTGTTGCGGATTCGCGCCCGCCGGCGTGCGGACGGCCACGTAACTCGAATCGCAGCTCGTCGCCCACCAGACGGACAATCCAGTCGTGACCCTCTCGGACTAACGCCGGGAACTAGTCACGGGTGGACCTTTCGGTCTCACCGCGATCGTGCCAATCGGCCCCCGTGTGGGATAGGGTTGCTCGCCAAATTCGACCTACCTAAGTACCCACACAGAGGGTAGACCGGGCGATCACACCTCGCCGCAGGTCGACTTCGGACACGGGCCACTTTAAGCGACCCGTTCCGTACTATCGGGATAACCGAGCGGTGTTATTCGTCGGCCTCGACGGTTCGATTAATTATCGGGCGTTTTAGCCCACGACCAACCCTTTACGTGAAGCAAGATGGAGATTCAATAGAGGAAAAGACGAAGCGAAGCGGGAAAACAGTTCAACAATAAGCACATTTATTTCGCTATGAACGGAAAGCACACATATACAATTCCACCAAAAGCACATGTAAAAGAAGAAGACAATGCAATATTACACAAAAAGCAAATGCAACAATGCAGATCTATCCGGCTACCAGGCACACGGCAACACTTATACAATTTTACTTCACAGACGGCGCCGACAACACATATTCCAAAGCAAAAGAAAAGAGAACCACCCTCCAGGATGAGGGGGGTAGGCGGGCCTGGGGCCGAGACCGTGTCGGGCCTACCCGTCTGATGATGAGACGCGGAGCGGCGGTGGTGCCTCAACTCCGCGGGCCTCGCGGACAGTGTCTGGTAGGGGGTGGGAAGGGGGCCCCCTTTGTCGCACTATCTCAGCGCGGGGGGAAACAGGAGGGGGTTGCTGATGCTCGGGGGAAGGAGGATATCGCCCTGTCTCGGGTCCCGCGGCGAGCGTCTCCTCCTCGACCTCGGTCGCGTTACTGGCCTGCCCCTGTGCAGCTCCCGGCACCGACGCGAGCACCCCCTCGTCCGCCTTCGCCGCCGTCACCTCTCCACAGCTCCGTCCTCTTCACTCTGACTAGTACCACTTCTTTCCAGCTCCACCGACGACTCTCTTGAACTCCGCACACTCCACTCTCAACTTCCAACTGAACCGACTGACTGACGAACGCAGCCGTTTATATAAGCCCCGTGGCTTCGCTCTTTCACCCTTGATCCTCTGCCTCCGACCCTTCACCTCTCTTGCTGGCTCCCCATTGGACCGAGGAAAAGTGGGCGTGAATGCTTTTTGATCCATGAATTTGCATATAGCGTCCGCCCTCCAACGCCCTGGAGGCGGGGCCAAATCGCCCCTCGCTCACCGATTGGACGGAACAAAAGTGGGCCTGAGTCGTTTTTGATCCGTTTTCTGCGGAAAGTCTGTGATGTTTTTGAACACGCTGCTCGGTGCGCGCCCCGCACGAGTCCAGCATCGGCGCCCACGAGTGGCACGAGATGGTGTGGATGAGATGGTGGCGAGTTGTGACGGTAAAGGTCGTGGCGGTTGTGGTGGAGCGGCGTTGTGGTTGGTGGTTGTTGTTGTGAAGCGGCGTTGTGGTTGGTGGTTGTTATTGTGAAGCGGCTTGGTGGTTGGTGGTTGTTGTGATGGCTGTTGAGACGTGGTTAGTGGTGGTAATAATGGCGGCTGGTCCAAAATAAAGATAGTAAAAGAAAAACGGCTATCCTGAAGAGTCGCAGCCCGCATGAATGACATTTATTCCCTCTAGACAACGGGTTTGGGCCTAACTACACATATACTTACAGAGATATCTCACCTAAGGGACCTGAATGGTGGTTTGTGAATTTCGTCAACCACAACAATATATATATGTATATATATATATATATATATATATATATATATATATATATATATGTGTATATTTATATGTATATGTATATGTGTATATATATATATATATATATATATATATATGTATATATATATATATATATATATATATATATGTGTATATATATATATATATATATATATATATATATATATATATATATATGTGTATGTATATGTGTGTGTGTATATATAAATGTATATGTATATATATATATATATATATATGTATATGTGTGTATATATATATATATATATATATATATATATATATATATATATATGTATATATATATATATATATATGTATATATATATATATATATGTATATATATATATATGTATATATATATATATATATATATATATATATATGTATATATATGTATGTATATGTATGTATATATATATGTATATATATGTATATATATATATATATATATATGTGTATATGTATATATGTGTATATATATATGTGTATATATTGTTGTGGTTACCAGATTCGCAAACCACCATTCAGGTCCCTTAGGTGAGGTATCTCGGTAAGTGCATGTGTAGTTAGGCCCAAACCCGTTGTCTAGTGGGAATACATGTCATTTATACGTGCTGCGACTCTTCAGGATAGCCGTTTTTCTTTTACTATCTTTATTTTGGACCAATCGCCACCATCACAACCACAACAACAACCACCAACCACAACGCCGCTTCACCACAACCGCCATGACTCTTACCGTCGCAACTCGCCACCATCGCATCACCGTCTATCTCGCGCCACTCATGGGCACCGATGCTGGACTCGTGTAGGGCGCACGTTGAACAGCGTGTACAAAATCACGGATTTTCTGCTTCAAAAACGGATCCAAAACGACACACGCCCACTTTTTGCCGTCCAATCGGTGAGCGAGGGGCGAATTGGCCCCGCCCCCAGGGCGATCGATATATGCAAATTTGTGGATCAAAAAGCCTTCACGCCCACTTTTTCTCGGGCCAATGGGGAGCGAGTTGAAAGGTCAAAGGGAGGGGGTCAAAGGCGAAGTTACGGGGGGATAAAAGGACGGTGTTCGTCAGTCAAAGGAGTCGAAAAAAGTCGGAACGAGAGAGACAGTAAGGAGGGAGGCAGCAGAACGGGAACGAGGAGTCGCAAACAAGAACGGGCAGAGAGTCAGGACTTCGCGGGCGGTGGAGCTGCGCGTCGTGTGCGGTGGAGTCGGAAGGGAGGGGACGGAGCTGTGGGGAGGCGGCGGGGGCGGACGAGGGGGGGCTCGCGTCCGTGCAAGGAGCTGCGCGCCCCGAGGGAGGCCGGCAGCGCGACCTGGCCGAGGTGGAGACGCTCGTCCGCATATAATAAAGATCCTCTATACCCCGAGCATCAGCAACCCCTCCTGTTTCCCCCCGCGCTGAGATAGTGCGACCAAGGGGGCCCCGTTCCCACCCCCTGCCAGGCACTGTCCACGAGGCCCGCGGGTTGCGGGGCCATCGCGCTCCGCGTCTCATCACCAGACGGGTAGGCCCGACCCGGTCTCGGCCCCAGGCCTACCTCATTCTTGGGGGATTTCTTTCCTTGGTTTTGGGTATGTGTTGTCGGCGCCGTGCCTGTGAAGTAGAATTGTATAAGTGTTGCCGTGTGCTCGGTAGTCGGTATTAGCTCTGCACTGTGTTTTCACTTTTATGTTTGCTTTTGTGTAAATGGAAGTGTGTTTTCTTTTTTTTGTGTGCATTTGGTGGAATTGTATTTGTGTGCTTTCCGTTCGTCGCGAATAAATGTGCTTTATTGTTGAACTGTTTCCGCTCGCTCGTCATTTCTTTCTTTGAATCCCCATCTTGCTTCACGTAAAGGGGTTGGTAGTGGGCTGAATACGCCCGATAATTAATCGAACCGTCGAGGTCGACGATAACACCGCCGGTTATTCTGATAGTACGGAACGGGTCGCTTAAGTGGCCCGTGTCCGAAGTCGACCTGCGGCGAGGTGCGATCGCCCGGTCTACCCTCCGCGTGGGTACTTAGGTAGTTCCGAATTCTGGCGAGCAACCCTATCCCACGCGGGGGCTGATTGGCTCGATCGCGGTGAGACCGGGAAAGGTCCACTCCGTGACTGGTTCCCGGCGTTAGTCCGAGAGGGTCACGACTGGATTGTCCGTCCGGTGGGCGACGTGCCGCGATTCGAAAGTTACGTGGCCGTCCGCACGCCGGCGGGCGCGAAGACCGCAACACTGGTGTCAGGAGTGGGATATAAATTCATCGCCCTCCTCGCGGCACTGGTATTGGAGAGCGGGACAACAGGCTCTCCTGTCTCCAGCGAAATTCACGGGAATCGGTCCAGGGGTGAGAGAAGCGACCCCCGATTCCCTCCAAATTACGAGCGAGCGAAATTAACCCTTCACGAGAAGCAAGATGGCGTCTCAAGGCGAGCGGGAGCCGGGGGTATTAGAAATGGATGTAGAATGTGTAGAATCCATGGCTCAGGATGGAATCCCCGAGCAGGAAATGTTGATTGTGCAGGAACACGAACTCGCCCAACTGAACCCAGGGCCCGAGGTGGGTGCGGCAGCGGCCGCGGTGTATACCCCCCCCCCGCCCCCCTCTCCACCAAAACCCTTCCCCAACCCCTGCCGAAACGGCTCAGCTGAGTGCATCCAACATGGCCCAGCTATGCGCCATGCTGGCGGCAATGATCGAAAAAATGGATGCAAACACAAATGAAATGAAAAACGAAATGAAAGGCATGAACGAAAAGATGGATACAAATACAAACGAAATGAAAGGCATGAACGAAAAGATGGATACAAATACAAATGAAGTGAAAACGACGATGGATGCGAATACACAGCAAATGAGGGAAGAGATGAAAGAGCTGCGGGGTGAGACGCAGAACATGGGAATGAGCCTGAAAGGAAGCTTGGAAGAACTAAAAAACGAAATGAAAAAGGAAGTCGACACGATACGAGCGGAGGTGACCGGGTTAAAAGAGAAAGTAAAAGGAGTGGGAGTCGCAATGGAAGAAAGTAAACAAGAGAGGGTAAACGAAATAAAGACGGTGGTGGGAAAAATAGACAAAGTAGGAAAAGGATTGGGAGAAGTAAAACAGGGACAAGACCAAATAAAGGAGGAAATCGGGAGGAACACGACGGCGATAGAGGAATTAAAAAGAGAACAAGGGAAAATAAAGGAGGGATTGGGAGCCGTGAAGGAGGACTGCGAGAAAAGACATCGGGAAATGACAGACAAAGTTGAAAACCTGCGAAAGGAGGTAAAAGCGGAGACACAGAAAGGATTAAAGAAGGTGGCGGAGGAATGTAGAAAGAGACATGAGGAGGTAATTAATGAAATGGAGCGGAAAGCCGGAGAAAAGACAGAGGAACTGGGGGAGCAGATAGGAAAAAACCGGGGCGAGACAGAAGAGCAGTTTAGGACAACGAGGGAGGAAATATCCAAGACAAATAAGATGGTGACACAGGTACAAGGGGAGGTGGAGCAAATAAGAGAAAAAGTCGGGGAACTGTCGTTAGGAACGATAGGGGAGGAAATAAATGGGGTAATAAAGGGGAAAATGGAGAAGAGACTGACGGATAGGGTGGAGGCCCGGTGTGAGAAGCAGGGTGGCCTCCTTCGGGAACAGGGGGAGAGGATATACTCCCTCGAGGCGGATCGTGCCCAGGTGGGGCCGGTGTCACAGGGCGGAGGAGGAGGCTTGCCCGATGCGGGGGTGAGCATGCCAAGCTTGGGGAGGTAGAGACCGCGGGGTCTTTTGGCCTAATGGGGTACCCGGAATGACTGTTCCAGGGGTGTGCAGAGTGTGAGTCCAATGGCTTGGGAGAATAAGCGGGACAACGCGGGGCACGGACAGACGCAGACAAGGGTGGTGGAGCCCCCGGGCAAATGGCTCGGACCCTGCGGGAGTGAGGCACCGTTGGGACTGGGGAGGTACACTCCTCCCGGAGTCCCTAGGGAACGGGAGGAGACCTCGAAAGAAACGAGGGTGCCGCTACCCCCGTACGATGGCAAGACGGACTTGAGGGCATATATGGCCCAGTTCCAGTGTGTTGCCAGAGGCAATGGCTGGAACGAGGTGCAGGGTGTGGCACAACTCACAGCGGCCCTGCGTGGCGTGGCTTTGGAAGTCCTGACCACGGTACCCAGTGAGGGGGCGACCCTGGAGGATCTCCATTCGGCCCTAAAAAACCGATTTGGCATGGACCAGCAGGGCGAGCTTGTTAAAGCTCAGCTCAACGGGCGCAAACGACGTCCCCAGGAATCGCTGGGAGAATTGGCACATGACATTCGCCGCTTGGTGGGGATCGCGCACACCAACATGCCACCGGAGTACCGGGAGGAGATTGCCCTGGACCATTTCCTTCGAGCAATAGGGGGCACCGATGTCGGAGCATTGCTCACCGTATGGCGCCCGGACAACCTCCAGAAGGCGGCTGATACTGCTGCCTGCTGGGAGGCAGCCAGAACGCCATTGGGAGGGGCTGGGCGCCATGCGGTGGCAGTCCGGCAGGTGGACCCCGTGCACGACAGTTCGCTGGGAGCCGGGGCAACCCTGGGCGACCAAGCGCGAGTGGAAAGGATGGTGCAGGGCATGTTCGACCGCCGGTTCGGGAGACCTGTGGAGAGGCGGTCGGGCCCGGGAAGGGCGGGAGATGGGCCATCGGGGGGTACCCCACCCGGGAATGGAGGGGGGTATAATTCGGCGTACTTGGAGGCAAACACCTTACCAGAAGAGGTGTTATAATTGTGGCGCAGGGGACCACCTGCAGCGGAGGTGCACGCCCCGCGCAGGGAAAGGCCCCGCGAAGAGAAGAGCCACGGCCCCCTAGACCACCAACTCCGCCCGGGTCAATAGGGATAGCCAGGCCCAACCATCCCCCCCACCAGTCCCCGGGAAACTAAGAAGTGCCGAACATGTAGGGCCGTGTTCGGCAGACTCAGACGGAGAAGAGCCCTCAGAACTGCGACAGGTCATCAGTTGTGGCCAAATTGGCAAAGGTAGCTTAACAATTCGGTGCAAAGATTGCCGGCGTAGGGGTAGACGCCGTGGTGGACAGAGGAGCAAGCGCCACGATCATCAGCCCTGTGGTCCTTGATTCGAGTGTAGACGGTTGGGATGAGATCCACCGTCTGCAAAAACATAGTTTGTAGCTAGCTACCGGGGCAACGGCCCTATCATAGGACGTGGTTTCGTGTCGTTTAAATTGGGCACTGTGAAAACCAAGATAGAGGTTTGGGTGGCAGAGGTGTACGACCCATGTCTAATAGGGTTGGATGTGCTGACGGCCGGTGGTTGTAAGATCGACTTGGGCCGGGGGGTCATGCAGTTGGGTGGTGAGGAGTTGCCGTTAGGGAGGCGTGAGCACGGACGAGAGGGTGGAGCTGGAGGCTCCTGACTCCGTGGTCATTCCCCCGGGTGCCGAGGCGGTGGTCCCGGCCCGGTGGCGAGCACCCCCAACGTGGCAGGGCCCCTGCGGCCTAGCGGAACTACCGGCAGGGCCGTCAACCCCGGGCTTAGTCGTGGGCCGCACCCTGGTAAGTACCGACGGGCCAGTAGTGCCCGTACGGGTGATAAATGTTAGCACGGAACCACGCACTATCAGGAAGGGCACGAAGGTGGCAGATTGCATCCCAGTAAAAGAGGTCGCAGAGCTGAGGGACGATAACGCGAGCCGGACCGGCCCCAGAAGGAGTCTCCAGACTCGATTAGGAATTGGCCCGGTCCCATTTGTGAGATGGTAAATCGGAGTAGTGTAGATTTGGAGGAGTGCCCAGCGGGAGGCCTTATACAAGCTGGTCGACCGACACATCGGGATCTTCTCCTTGTCACCCGAGGATATTGGACGTACGGGCCTGGTGCAACATCAGATCCACACCAATGGGGCCCGGCCTGTCCGTCAGCCTGCTCGAAGGCTCCCATGGAGCAAAAGAGAGGAGGCTGATGAACAGGTTGAAAAGATGCTCAATGCAGGTGTCATCGAGCCCTCGGGAAGTCCTTGGATGTCACCAGTTGTGCTGGTTAAAAAGAAGGATGGGACCACGTGCTTCTGTGTGGACTATCGCCAGCTGAACAACGTGACACTCAAAGACTCCTATCCCCTGCCTAGAATTGACGATACCCTCGACGCCGTTGCAGGCTCTAAATGGTTCTCAACTTTGGACCTCAAGAGTGGGTATTGGCAGGTGGAGATGGATAAGACGGGAAGGAGAAAACGGCATTTTCCACAGGGAAGGGACTGTATCAGTTCACTGTGATGCCGTTCGGTTTGTGTAACGCCCCGCCACCTTTGAGAGACTGATGGAGCGTGTACTAGGGCGGCATGCCGTGGCAGTCATGCCTGGTGTATCTGGATGACGTCCTGGTACACGCTAAAACATTCACCCAGGAGATAGCCAATTTGGACCAGGTGTTTGGGCACCTCAGGCAGGCAGGGCTGAAATTGAGCCCAGAGAAATGCACTTTGTTCGCGACAGAGGTGGCCTATCTCGGACACGTGATAGGCCGCGAGGGGTGAAGACCGACCCCGGAAAAATTACAGCGGTAGAGGAGTGGCCCGTACCTACAACTGTCAAACAGGTGCGGGGCTTTTTGGGACTTTGCTCCTACTACCGGCGTTTCGTGGCAAACTTTGCGGAGATAGCCAGGCCCCTTCACCGGTTGACGGAGAAGGGGTTGAGATTTAATTGGACGGAGGAGTGCCAGGAGGCCTTCCTCAAATTAAAGGGGTGTTTGACATCCGCACCTGTTTTAGCGTACCCCACCGATGACGGGATGTATACCCTGGACACGGATGCAAGCTAGGAAGGATTGGGAGCAGTCTTGTCTCAGACACAGGGGGGCGTGGAAAGAGTGATCGCGTATTACAGTCGGGCCATGAGTAGGGGCCCGAACGAAATTATTGCGTAACTCGTAAGGAACTATTGGCTATGCTGTCTGTGAACCATTTCCACCCGTACTTGTACGGGGAGGAAATTTTGGTTCGAACTGACCATTCCTCCTTGCAATGGCTCTTACGGTTCAAGGAACCGGAGGGCCAAATTGCAAGGTGGTTGGAAAATTGCAGCAGTACGATTTCAGTGTGGTCCATAGAGCCGGTAAGGCTCATGGGAATGCCGATGCGCTCTCTCTCGACGCCCCTGTCTGAGGGAAAACTGCAAATATTGTACGAGACATGAGGAGAGGGACCAATTGGCAGACGCCTCCCGAAACTCCCAGTCCGTGCGGCCCGGGTGGTAGGCCCAACTTTTGCCACTAACCGCGGGAGAGGAATTTGGTGGATTGGCATGGAGCACGGCCCAGCGGGAAGACCCCGTGCTAGGGCCAGTGTACAAATGGGTCCAGGAAAACAGGAGGCCCAGTGGGAGGGAAATCGCCCCATTCGGGGCGCGAACAAAGGCATACTGGGCTCAGTGGAGGACCCTAGAAATGAGGGACAACATCTTGTATCGCAAGTGGGTGGAGATTCCTTCTGAACAAACTTCTTGGCTGGTGATAGTCCCTGATGGGTTTAAGACCCAAATTTTGAAACAGGTGCACGGTACCAAGGCCGCGGCCATTTGGGCAGGACCAAAACAAAATCTCGGGCCCGCCGGCGGTTCTATTGGGTTAACATGGGGCGCGATGTACAGGACTGGTGTCGAGCATGCGACGCCTGTACTGCAAAAAAGGGACCGCCACAGAGGATGAGGGCCCCACTCCAACTACATCAGGTTGGGGCTCCCCTGGAGCGAGTGGCCATGGACATTTTGGGACCACTGCACCCCACTCGCCAGGGTAATAAGTACGTCCTCGTAATTATGGACTATTTCACCAAATGGCCAGAAGCCTTTGCCCTTCCCAGCCAGGAAGCAGGGGTTGTGGCCAAGGCCTTCGTAGAAGGATTTACATGCCGGTATGGGATTCCGCAGGAGCTGCACACGGACCAGGGACGAAATTTTGAGAGTGAATTACTAAAAGAGGTGTGCAGGCTCCTGAAATTCGAAAACACGGACAACGCCCTGAGACCACAGTCTGATGGCATGGTGGAGAGGTTCAACAGGACCCTGGTCCAACAGTTGGCCCTCTTCACCGCCACTAACCAGGAGGACTGGGACGAACACCTTCCGTACCTCCTGATGGCCTATCGCGCGTCCCAGCACGGGTCTACCGCATGTAGTCCGGCGCTGTTGATGTATGGACGGGAGCTGAGAAGCCCTGTCGATTTATTGTGCGGGCCGACGCCTGAGCGGCTTGAGAGGCCCCCCCGGGAGGGCTATGCCCGTCGGTTGGAGGAGGGCTTGGAGAAGGTCCACGCCTTCGCACGACACCAGCTCCAACAGGCGGGCATAAAGATGAAGCGCAGGTACGACCACCGGAGCCAGGTGAGCAAAATACCCACCGGGGCAAAGATTTGGTTCTTTAACCCCCGGCGAAGGAAGGGCAGATGCCCGAAGCTCACCTCACCTTGGCAGGGCCCGGGGGTCGTCCTGGCGCAAGTCAGTGACGTGGTCCTAAAAATTAAAATGGGACCACGAGCCCTCTCTCGGATCGTCCATGCGGACCGCCTGAGGCCTTACAAGGGCGACCTTACGCCCTCATGGATATGTCTTGCCGGAGGAGTCGGTGCTGGAACAGCCGCTCCCGCAGAGGCGCAGGGCTCTCAGAGTCTTGCGACGAGTTCACGAGCCCAGTAGGAAGGGAGGAAATTCCCCCCCCCCCCTTGGGAAATTGATTTTTGGGGACATTCGAGGACAGTGACAGACTTGTGAATGTGTAGTGGGGACGTAGCTTAGCTACGTAGTGTTAAAAGGAACGTGCTTTAGTGTAAGGGATGACGTGGGAGCACGAGTTAGTTAGGGGAGGTAGTTAGAAGGATGGCAGAGTTCAGTGGTGTGTGTGTTGAAGAGTTGTTGGTGAGTGAATTGGAAGCATGTGCTTGGTGAGTGAGTGAGGCCAGCGGGTCTGTGTGAATGGAGCGAATGGGGAATGCATGGTGCGATGAGTGATTGGGGGAGGAGTGACTCCGCCCAAGGGACCCCCGGGGTCAGTGTAGAGTGAGTTAGCTGGGTTAGTCAAATTGAAAAATGGAGGTCGTTTGTTGTTGGTGGGAAAGTAGGCTCGAGACCCATTTGGAGGGGTGCAGGAGCCCTGTTGACGGGCTTGGGAGCGTGGCTGCGAAAGGTGAGTATCGCTGAGTGGATACCCCGGGCACCAGGCTAGGTCGGCCGCGGTAGGCCAAGGGCCCATGGGGGCCGGGATAGAGTAGTGGGCACGGGTGCGCCTGCTTGGTGCGGGGGCCCGGGGCGCCATTGGCCGCGTGGGCAGTGCAGTGGGCACGGGTGACCCTCGGAAAGGGGCCCGGGAGGCCGGCCTGCCACGTGTGCGTTTCAGGGAGGTGCCATGGGGGGCACTCCCCGGTGTTAGGGAGCTGGTAGGCTCGGGAGGCAGTGTAGTGCCCGGGGGTGCCATAGCGGGAGATTCGGCAGAGGGTCGTGCCTGCCAAAGGGAGCCACGTGTCCCAGCCAGGAGACCGTGTGAGGGGCACGGAGAGAAAAATTGGGGGCAAGGCCCGAATTGTAAGGACACCAACACAGGCGACGGGAATCTGGGTTGTTAGAACCAATAGTTTAAGCGAGGCGCTTGTTGAAACCCCCCGGGGTAGTTTAACAGTTAAATGGATAGGTAGATTAGGAGATGTACCCTCCGCACCATCCATCCCTCGCTCGTTGTGGGCCGCTGGACCCACTTTGGGTTATAGATCGCCGAACTCTGGGGGAGGCCATTCTGAGGCTTCGTTGGGCCTCGACACAGGACGTTAGCTCTCCCTTATTCTCCGGGAAGGGAACGTAGGGGTTGGGAGTAGGCTAGGTGACAGGATAGGTTAGCCGAACAAGGACGATAAAGGGGGTTAGGGGACGATTTATAGTGGGGGAGTAAAAATAAAAACAACAAAAAAATAAGTGGGGCTAAATTGGCGTTTGACAAATTAAGGGAGTGGGTATGTACAGTGACAGGCAAAGGCGATAGGTTGGGAGGGAGACAGGTAGGCAGGTCCGAGCCCGCCTTCCAAGTGGCCAGCACCACCGCACTCCCTCCACCAACCTCCACTGAACGGCAAAGGCTGGCCAACTTCATCGGCTGGCCGTGTTTTGCTTCAAGGCGGAGGCCGGCCAACTTCATCGGCAGCTGTTGTTTTGCTGCAAGGCCTGTGCCATCGGCTGGCCGTGTTTGCTTCAAGGCCTGTGCCGGCCAGTTCATCTGCCGGCTGTGTTTGCCTGCAGCGGCCTTCTTCTGCGGGCTGTGTTGCCTGCACCTTTGCCATGCCATGCCCACTGCCCACGTTCACCAGCCCCGTTCAATTTTGCTTTGCCCCCCCCCCCCCCTGTTCATTTCCATGTGCGCCAGGATCCGCAAGGCAACGGTTTGCAAGCTGCGAGAACTGCCCTGTTGGCAGCTACAACACGGGCCTGCAGTGGCGGCCCGTGCACCGTGTTTGTGTTCATCCATCCATTCGTTGTGTTCATTGCGTGTGCCACTTGAGCTTGCACGGAGACTGCGTTTGTGCAGCCCATGCACCGTTGTGGTTCACTGCGTTCAGTTCAAAAGGGAAGGCCTTGGACTGCGTGTGAGCAGCCAGCCACGTTCCCTGTCACCTGCATTGTTTGAGCCAGAGACTGCATGCGGGCAGCCTGGCTCCCTGCTAACTGCTTTTCTTTTGCAGAGTTCAGTGATCCTGGGCCATGGTTTAGTGTAAAATTTGTAAGTTAAGGTTAAGATGTACTGTACATATGAGTGCGCCCCCGGCATGTATGTCTTAGCGCCGGCAATTTTATTTAAGTCGTCCGTGTGAGTGAGTTTGTTGAGGTAGTTACGCAGCCCTCAGGTTATTTATTTTGGGGACACGAATACCATGAATGTCGCACTCAGGGATCCGTAGGTAAAGTGTACTAGGGGAAAACTACACATGATGGCACACGAAAATTTGACGACTCGGGACGAGTCTGTAAAAAGGGAAGGGGTAGTGTTGTGGTTACCAGATTCGCAAACCACCATTCAGGTCCCTTAGGTGAGGTATCTCGGTAAGTGCATGTGTAGTTAGGCCCAAACCCGTTGTCTAGTGGGAATACATGTCATTTATACGTGCTGCGACTCTTCAGGATAGCCGTTTTTCTTTTACTATCTTTATTTTGGACCAATCGCCACCATCACAACCACAACAACAACCACCAACCACAACGCCGCTTCACCACAACCGCCATGACCTTTACCGTCGCAACTCGCCACCATCGCATCACCGTCATCTCGCGCCACTCATGGGCACCGATGCTGGACTCGTAATGGGCGCTCGTTGAACAGCGTGTACAAAATCACGGAGTTTCTGCTCCAAAAACAGATGCAAAACGACACACACCCACTTTTTGCCGTCCAATCGGTGAGCGAGGGGCGAATTGGCTCTGCCCCCCAGGGCGATCGATATATGCAAATTTGTGGATCAAAAAGCCTTCACGCCCACTTTTTCTCGGGCCAATGGGGAGCGAGTTGAAAGGTCAAAGGGAGGGGTCAAAGGCGAAGTTACGGGGGGATAAAAGGACGGT
>NC_140974.1:57027179-57117179 GCF_056783735.1 Eptatretus burgeri
ACTTCCATCCATATATTACTCAAACTCTCATCTTGTATGTATGTTCCCAAAATACAGCCAAAACGTTACACGATAGTGCAAAATTTTAGGTCCACCTTACTCACCATTCTCCTGCGGTGTGCAGTATCAAGTTTCGTTCAAATCGGGCAATGATAAAATTATTTTAAAAATCCATTCCCGATTCAGTCAAGTACTCTTCGGGAGAATTTGATCAATGCAAAAACCTCAACGGTATAGTTCGCTGGAGCTATCTTTTGTTTTTTTTTCTTGAAATGATTTATTTTAAAATCTCAAACATTTAGT
Organism: Eptatretus burgeri; assembly: GCF_056783735.1. Taxonomy (NCBI): domain Eukaryota; kingdom Metazoa; phylum Chordata; class Myxini; order Myxiniformes; family Myxinidae; genus Eptatretus; species Eptatretus burgeri. The sequence continues at coordinate 57,027,483 of NC_140974.1, forward strand.
ATAGACAAAGAACGATTTATTTTTTAGCATAAAATGAAATTGCCATTTTGATCTAATACTTCCATGTTCATTAATAAATAAAATTGTGTTTAGAAGATTACGCACAATAATTTCTCCGGTTATTTTTTTTTCTCAATGACGCGCAATATCAAGTTTCATTCAAATCGGGCAACGAAAAAAATTATTAAAAAATCAATTCTCGATTCAGTCAAATACTCTTTGGGATTATATGATCAATGCAAACAACCTCAGCGGTATAGTTCGCTGGAGCTATCTTTTTCTTTTCTTTTTTGAAATGATATTTTTATCAACCGCTGTCACAACGGGAACCCAACCTCTTGTACCACTTAAACCTCTTGTACCACTCTCTGATACGAGTCCGCAGTGGCGGGTTCCTTGCATACCTTGTGCGTAAATTACACTGAGCTTGCGTGTCGGATCTTGTGTCGATGAACCGTTCGTTGCACTGCGCTTTCTCCTGTGCAGTCGCCATTTCCCTATATGTTAAACCACCAGACCTGAAAATAAATTAAACTTTACGAGTTTCTGTATCATATAAAACAAAGGGTATCATTGTATCCTTTGTGGTACTAAATATATTAACAATCAACGTTGTCCAGGTCTTTTTGGAACACACTGTACTTGAACTATTTGTAATTTAAAATCATATAATGCAAGCTAACAAGTGTTAATATGGAATAGGCAAAGCCTAGAAGCGAACGTAGAATTCTTCTTACATTCGTTTCTGACTTTACCTATAACTTGTTGACAACTGTACACGCAATTTCCGGTTACCTCGGCCTGGATTCGGGATCAGCGGATGATCATTCGGATTCATTCGGATGATCATTTAATCACGATTAAAAATTATTTTTTGATGATGCGGGAGATATCTTTATTGAAATCAGTGGAGGAAATATACACCATGTCTGATATTATTTGGGTCTTTCATGTCTCCGACGATGCCTTTATCTCCCGGCATGCATCATTCCCCATGACAAAAACCGGAAACAAAAAAAAAACCCAGAAACAAAACAAAAACGGAAGCAAAAGGGTCATAGCCAACGACACGGATTGACAATTGCCAGGGTATTGTGGTGTTTTTGTTGTTTCCTATTCTCTCATGTGCACAGTTAAGTAATATTCACAAGATAGAAATTAAACCCAATCGTGTTTATACACCGTACAGCGTTTAACAACAACCGGAAGCTAAAGGTCATAGCTAACGACACGGATTCCAAATGGCCGGGGGTATTGTGTTGTTGTTGTTGTTGTTGTTGTTGTTGTTGTTGTTTCCTATTCTCTCATGTGCACGCGTTAATTATGAAGCTCACTGCGTTCACTATAATCCTACGTGGTACTAAATGTGAGGATGGTGGTGGACTTCCTGTGCAGGGATGGCACAGATGCCGCATACTGCTCTACATGTTATTATTGCTGCCCATTATATAATAATAATAACAGCACTGTTTAATGTGGTGTGTTCACACATAATCGACAAGATAATTCATCATGCAATCAAAATCAAACTCTCCAACATGTAAATACATTTCTAAAAAGTACAGAAACAAGTAACTAAAAAACATTTTAAAAATTGAAGAAGGATGGAGGGATGGTCACCAGAAATTATTATGCGAAACCATCCCTACGATCGATGGTCTGGTTAAGGAAAATCCACATTTCATATTGGAATTGGAGCATCATCCTCCACACGTTATCATATGGGCAGGAATGACTTCAAGACATTTTTTTTGTCCATATTTTTTGATGGACGGATAAACGACATCGCTTAAGAGCATATGGCAAGAAACTGGCTGGTAACACGACTTGTTACTGCGGGAACGGCTGAAAGTGTCTGCTTTCAACAAAATGGTGCACCCGTGCATTTAGTGTTGCATGCACGGGACTATCTCAAGGTGGTTGGCTTGGGACCCAAGGATCCTGAGTTTGAGGTCCTGTCGGCTGTTGAATTAACACCAGGTGGGGTTGACTCAGCCCATCATCCTTCCGAGGTCGGTGAAATGAGTACCAGTGTACTGGGGTAATAACTATTCGGTGTAACCTGGGTCAGAGTCCCGACCCGTCCAAGGCTGTACTCCTTGCCAATGAAACTGCCTCGGCAACCCGATGCGCCTTTATGACACGAAAGAAATAGTATTATTATTAATAACCAACATCACCAGCTGCTCCACTGTGGCCACCATGTAGTCCGGATCTAACTACTCCAACCAACTTTGTGGGGCTTCATCAAGGGGAAAGTGTCAACAAACTGGTATAGGACAACTAAATAATTGTGTGCTGCAATTGTGGCCTTGCACTGATGACTTAACAACAAAGATGTGGAAGAGGTCTTGGTGACAAATACAGTAGTAAAAGGAGAATGATGGAGCGCATACCAATACAATGACTGATTAATTATTGTAAGTGCTACATCATAAAACCTGAATATTACAAGAGTTTAAGAACGAATGATTTTACTGGGGAGGGATAAAGCGACTTCCACGCTACCCTGTCGACGAGTCCACTTGAACCCGTGATGTCTGTGCCAGTTCTTGCGTAAGTTCAGCACTTGATTTATTTTTTATTCTTTCTTGAGGAACTTGTCTTTAAGTACAGTAAACACTCAAATATCATGAGGGTTTGGTTCCTGGAAAATTATTGGACAATAAAAACTCGAAAAATATGGGTTTGAGAATGGGTGTCTCAAAACGGGCATATGAGTGCGGGTGTTGGAAAGTGGGGCTTGGGAATGAGGTTCAAATATGGAGTTGGAAAATGAAGGTTTGGGAATGAGGTTTGAATGAAAATGAAGGTTTAGGAATATGGAAGAGAACAATGGGGAAGGTTCTACCTCCAAACATTGATACCGTAATGGCGGCCCACAGATGCCGCATTTTCTCCTCGAGCCGATGTAACAACCGATGTAACAATTTGAACTTTTTGCCCAATGTCATAACCTTTCTCTGCCTTTTGGCACAACTAACTTTGTCCATCGCTTTACGTTTGGGCTCATTAAAACACGCTGCACAAGAAACACACGGCTCGTAATGGGAGATAATCGTAGCTCAAAAACCGTGATTGGTCGAAATGAAATCCCACGATTACGAAATTGGAACACGGTAGGTGACCCGCGATTGGTCGAACCCCACTCTATTAGAGCCCGCGATATTTGAGGATTTACTGTATCGCTCATCTGTTTTGCTGAGTTTCTTTGGCTTTCCAATTCATTTTCCATCTTTAGCTTCTATGGTTTCGTTATGCTTCTGTATTGTTGCTTGAATGTTATGGCTGGAAATACCTGTTTTGTGGGCTATTTCACTCCGGGGATTGCCTTCTTGTTGTATAATGATTATTTGGAGTCTCGTCAAGCTTGATATGTTGGGCAAGTTATGGGCTTGTATCACTGTACGTACAAGAGAAATCACAAAGAGTGAAAAAAAATATGCGGTGTGTGTTTTCTGTCTATGCTGTCACTGATGAGTCGCCAACAAGTGATTAAACCGGTCCGGCGGCTGAGGGGGTTGTGTAGCATTGAGATTCTCATGTATGTACTACTTGTGACTGTCTGCAGCTGTCGAGGAAACCGGGTTGGGTTTGAAACAGCAAAGTGATTATGTTGTTTAGCTTTTCTTGTTTGCTTTATGCAGCTTTCTTTGGCTGGAAGAGCATGGGGGTTAAGTTTTATACAGAAAAAAATCTATATATATATAGATGTTTTTTTTTTTAATATGATGTGTATCGGATGTGCTAAGAAGCTGAGCGATGGTACCGTTATCTGAAGCAACCATCCAATTATCGTTATTAAATGCGACTTCTCAAGGGATGTGCTGGTGCACAGCCAAATGTCCTAAAAGCTTCATTAGCGTTCCTTAATTATAATGAGCCAGTTTCTCATTGTTATCCCACTATCGTTCGCTTCTTCTCAACCTCCCCCACCCCACATACCCTTTTCTGAGCGTAACACAAGCGACGATCTGGTGTGCTGCATTACAGGACACCCTATCATCCTTTGGATCATCTTGTTTAATCCGTTGTGTTGTTTGCATCATGTGGACAGAAATGAAATGTTTATGGTCAAAGAAATGGACATTGAAGCAACAGAGCATCATCCGCATGCTTCGGGTCCTTTGGCTAAGCGGAGATGGTACTCGGTGTCATTTCCCAGCCATTGTGTTTTATGAAGAAGAAAAAATGCAACTGGAGGGTTTTTAGCTTAAATCTTTAGGCATGTCCGGTCCCCAGTTTTATAATCCATTTTTAGCTCACCTGGACTTTAGCCAGGTGAGCTTATGTGATCGAGCAGTGTCCGTAGGTGAGTGAGTGAATGAGTCAGTCAGTAAATACTTCAGTCATTGTTGCTTGAACCAAATACACGATTTTAACGAAACTTGGCCACAAGCTTCATATCTGATGCCTAGCGAAGGTATATTGACCGCGTCAAAATCTGTGCAAATTAAGGGGGTCTACAGGGTTTTTTTTGACCCCCCCCCCCAAGAAAAATAGGTATTTGCTCTCTTCTCCAAAACTTGATCACAATCTTCATCACTTGTAATGTACCAAAATGTGTCGACTGCATCAAAATCTGCCCTCATTAAGGGGTCTATGGGGGAGGGGGGAAAGCTTGAACCCCACAAAATAGGAATTTGCTCTCTTCTCTGAACTACACACAGAATTTCAATGAAACTTGACCACAACCGTCATCACCCTTGACGTACCAAAGTTTGTTCACGGCATTAATAAAATCAGCATCTAAGAGGGGTCTATGGGGGAGTTTGAGTGACTGTTGCTCCTGATGCAGGTGAGCTTCAGGACAGGCGGTCCTATTATTACCATTGAACACCATCTTCTTGGTTTGGTCTATATGTGACCATGAGCCGTTTGAGGTATAGTCGTATAGAGCTCTCTTTTCTCCCCTGGCTATGATTTTTTTTTTCTTGCCTTGCAACGTATAAAGGTCAGGCATTTCGCTAACCTAACCCCATGACGACCCGCCAGCTAAATGTGACGTCGACGATTTGAAGCAACGTCATGATGTGAGGGTGCAGAGCCTCTCACGCCTACATTAGAAAGGGAAGAAACTTTGAAGTCTTCCTGCCCCAGGAAATTGCTTTTATTAACACTTATTCTTATTATTACGGGCAATAAATGCCGACTGTCAATAAGTGAAGGGCAATCAAACACTTTCATGCAATTAAGGTTGATTTAAAATCACACAACATCGTTTAATTATCCCACTGTGATTATATACCGACTTCCATACTCCAATCAACCTCTCTGTCGAGCTTTATGACAATCCCCAAATCATTCATTTGCTTCCATCACTAAACTTGTTTGTTTTCTGGACTGCTCAGAGAGGTTTAATTGGTTTGACAGGGTGGTGCAGAGGTCATGCACTTACTTTGACCTTTGATCTTTGAGCTATCTCGTCTGGGTTTGATTCCCAATCCGAGCATAAACTGTCCAATTGGTGCTCGGCAGGAAGGGTGTTCGATCCGGATGTTGACCATCACATCCGAGGGAGGTGTGTCGTCCCTCGGATGGACGTTAAGCCGGGTGTCTCATCTGCTTGCATTCGTTGGTGGACGTTAAAGATCCCACGGTGTCTTTCTTGAAGAGTAGGAGAGTTATCACCGACACCATGAACAAATTACCAATTCCTGCCAAATAATCTTCAGTCGAACGTCAGGTATGGCCAGCCGGTCAGGTATGGCTAGTTTTTGGACGAAAACTTTCCTGGGACGACCTCATGCTGACCTTCGCGGTAGTGTAGTAGATAGTAGAAGAATCGTGCAAATGATGCAAGCATCAAATTTGTCATTTCTGTTCTGCAGGGCTTTCTGGTCAAATCTGCCCGATTGGCCATTTGAAAATCAAAATTTTTCAAAATTTGGATTTTCAAATGGCCAATCAAGCAGATTTGATTAGAATCCCCTGGAGAACAAATGTGCCAAATTTGATGCTTGTATCATCATTTGCACAATTCCTATCAAAAATTGCAGTTATCTGCCCCACTATTATGGGGTCCATTACAAAACCAAATGGACTAAATCGAATGAATCACCGATGTACTCTAACAATCGTTATAAAAGAAAAAAAAATTCATCCCAAACTAGAAGGGCACTCGGTACAAGCGCATCCCTCCACCACACAATGCCTGAACAACGACAACATATCTGGCCCAATACATTTTTGAGATATCGTGAGCTGTATATCGTTTTTGGTCCGATCTCTCAATGGTGAAGAATCACTTTGAAAATTAAATAACTCTCGTACCCAGATCCGGATTCGGATCTTCACCAAAATCGAATCATTTCGTCCCTGTCCCACACCCAACCTGTCCACAAAATTTCATCCAGATCCGTCTACAACCTTTTGAGATATCCTGTACACAGACAAACAGACAGAAGGGAGTGAAAACATAACCTCCTTCACCTTCTTGCTGGAGGTAACTAGAACAGCACTGGGTAGAGCACATTCATCCACCAGGCTAAACAGTTGACGTTTTGTATCCCTCTGATAGGCCAGATCTGGATCTTCACCAAAATCGAATCCATTCGTCCTTGTCCCACACCCAGCCTGTCCACCAAGTTTCGTCCGAATCTGTCCATCAGCTTTTGAGATATCCTTCTCGCAAACAGACAAACAAGGGTGAAAACATCTACCTCCATCCACCTTCAGTCCACGATGTGAACATAATGACGATAAGGATGTAAAACGATTTTATTTTGATCCCTAAACCCCCCCCCCCCAAATTTTTTTTCCTGAATTCCAAACCTCAAGCTCGTGCTTTTGATTAAAACCAATTTCTTGCAGTGACCCCACCATCATTAAAACTTAAGGATGCGGTTTTCTGCTCTAATTAGATGTTTGTCAGGTTAATTATCTTTCTGTGGGTGTCATTTCGGCTCAGTGGGTCATTAAAATCCCCGCAATGTCTTCCTGATGACTTCTGAAGGTGTATTAATGCTGCTTCCCTGGGAAATTGCTGTTGTGACGTCACAGAGGGTTCTGCTGCACATGCTGATTACCGAATCTCGGTACATTGTAAAAATGCCATTGAACGACCCATCCCAGACGGTATACCCTCTTCTGGGTGTCGGGGAGTGACCGAAGCAGCTCTCCTGGAAGAGGACGTTCACTGGGTGGTTCGCTATTACCTGTCCAGCACTGGTATATCCATTGCAGGTATTCACCATTGGCCCAAGGGTACCGCCACACAATGACCTTCTCTTTGCAAAAGAGACCGTGGGATGTTTAATGTCCACCCTCTAATGCTGACAGACAGGTTGGAACTTGAGTGGGACATTCTTCTGTCGAACGCGTGTTGGACTGGATCCCATTACGAATTCGGCCTTCTGGTTGCATCATCACCGAAGCATGCATAGACTACTGGGATGCAGTGCCCCTGTATATCGGCGCAGGAATTCGGAATTGTTACAGGGTATATTAACCAACAATGACCTACAATCTTGAAAAGTTGCGTGGAATCCTTTAACCTTCATAGAATGCTATCAGATGGGACAGCCGGCTTAAAGTCCTCTCCATGCGGTAGCACTCGTTGGCAATGAGTCAACCCACCTGGTGTTAATTCAACGGTAGGAGAGGTGCTTGAACTCAAGACCCTAAGATCTTAAGCCAGCCACCTGAACTGTAAAGCCAACACCAGGCCAAACCGACCGAGGTGTAACTCGGCCTTTCTAGGCTGTCGGACACCTGCTGGAGATTGGGAGGACGAGAATAAAATTGCTGAGAAAAATACTCCATCGTGACAATCTTTCACCACTACCCTAATTATTATTATTATTATTATTATTATTATTATTATTATTATGTTTATCAAGGAAATGCTTTGTTCCCAAGGATGGTTCGGTTGATGGTATTTAATCTCCTGTTTGCTTATTCCAACCATAAATGCACCCAAAGGATGTTTAAGTATTAATGCATTTAATAATTGGTGATTTTACGTATGACGTCATCATCCCTCGATGCATTCAAGTGGACCTTTTGGGTTTGTTCCGATAACAGCAAGACCCACATCGTGATGAATAAGTCTGTCCTGGTGCTGTCAGCGACTCGTGGAGTGCTTCGTTGTGTGGCTTGGTTCAGTGATGCAAGATGGTGCTGCCCCTACGAGTGGGGCAGATAAGAGCCATTTTTGAGAGGAATCGTGCAAATGATGATACAAGCATCAAATTTGGCACATTTCTTCTCCAGGGCATTCTAATCAAATCTGCCTGATTTGTGGCCATTTGAAAATCCAAATTTTGAAAAATTTTGATTTTCAAATGGCCAATCGGGCAGATTTGATCAGAAAGCCCTGCAGAACAGAAATGTGCCAAATTTGATGCTTGTATCATAATTTGCACGATTTTTCTACTATCTACTACACTATACATACTCGCTTTGCACTGGGTTTTTTTTCCCTCGACAAGATCGGGGCTCAGGGAAGAGCCAAGTGATAGACGATAAAATAAAACCAATGTCACCCGCAGGGTGACCCGTATCTTGCCAAAAGGTGACCACGTGTGACTTCTTTAAGGTCACACTGAGGTGAACAGAGCTGCTATCCACCAGGAGCGACTCCTTGAGGAATATCTGCCGACGAGAGATTCCGATGAGAATCGTTCTACAGAGTAACCATGAAAAATATGTGTTTGCCTCATAACGTCACCAAATGACATCATAATGTCTCAAGCTTGACATATCTAGAAAGCACTCATCAAGGTGTTCAATTTGAGGTACTACACCATATCGTTCCTAAAACTTGAAAATTTGACCTTGGGGTCAAATATGTTTGACCTCCAGCGCTAACCATGAAGGTCAAGGCCAATCGCCACAAAAAACTAATCAGCTGAGCACCAGACCATATACTACATTCCCATAAAGTTTGGAGACGATTCGATTAAAATTATTCAAAAAATAAGGGTTTCGTTGACTCCCCTGATTTGCGACAAAGTGACCTTGACCTTTGACCTTGACCTTCAAAATTTTATGCACTGAAAGGGACCTCTATAGGCCTCTGATATGCGAAGTTACAAAAATTTCCGATGATAACTGTGCTCTACAGAATTTTTTATACGTGATTACAGACAAACAAACAAACAAACAAACAAACAAAAAAATCATACAAGCTGACTAACATATCTTGCAAAAACTTCGTTTTGGTGAGATAAAAAGGCACACACTAACAGTTGGTCAACAGGTGGACGGAATAAGCAAAGGAATGAGTGAACGAGAAGAAGACGTCGTGCAGAGCACGATACTTGCAAAATCCATAAAACAAATTTTATCTCAAAAATAATTAGCTGGTTGAATTCATTGACCTGAAATATAAATCCTCTTCAAATTTCAAGTCAATCGGATGAAAATTGAAGATTCTAGAAATACCACCGAAGGTGTTGACCTTCGTCCGATGTTGACCTTTTGACGTTTTGACCTCAAAAACAAGAAGCTTCTTCATTATGACAAACTACCATGTGGTGAAGTTTCGTGAAGATCAGTTTAAAATTGTTACCTGTCAGCGACAAAGAGACAGACAGATGGAATAACAAAATCGACAAACCAATATACTTGGAAAATCTTCGATTTTGAAAGCAACAAGAAAATGAAGAGAGAGTTGCTTGAATCTCCTAGAATGACTTTCCAGAAGTAGATCTAACAGTAGACTGAGGCAGCTTGTTTGGTATAAAAGTGTTGTTCAGATGTAGAATGACTTTCCAGTAGTGAATCTAACAGTAGACATCCAAGCAGCTTGTGCTACAGTGAGTGCAGATTCACAACACTCACTTGCTGCTTGTAAATTCCACATTTGCTTCTGAGATACTCAGACTACATTGGTAAACTGGTGTCTTGTAGTTGTGATTTGTGATTAACTTAAAATAAAAAAACCCAGTTAAATTTAATAAACCACAGAAGTCAGAGCAGAGTTATTCGGGTAAAATCATAGATGAAATATTACTCTCTGAACCTGTGGCTTATGATGTAGGCATCCCAGGTTCAAATCCTGCATCCCATAATCTATTTGTCTCATGTCCTGTGTAAACTCCACCATGAGAATCGATGGAAACGAGCAGCTCAGGAGAGAGTGCTTCTTTGTTGGACCATGAATCATGGATCTTGTAGTTGTAGTTGTAGTTGTAGTCCATACAATTCATTGAGGGAATTAAAAAAAGGGAGTTCGTTTCTGCACCAGGGACGGTTCGAAGTTACTCTTGGAGACAACCTTGAGTGTTTGAGTTTCATTTCCTCTGAACCAAGAGTCTGATCTGCCATGCCCGGCTGTCATCAGCTCTGCAGCCATTGCGATCCAGCTGATGGTTTCTGAGGTCTCACAGGTATGCAGTCTCAATGAGTTCTCAAACCAGCGATAGTCCATTCATCGTCACCACCACTGGGCCACGGCCACAGATGTTCACAACTTTATTTAAACTTCAATTATATTCTCATTTGCTTTGTTTAGACATGCTTTTATTTATATATTTATAAAGACCAGGTTTACAATGCAGGGTTTCCACAAGGGGGAATCAATTAATACGTTGGGGGGGTAGTGGAGGGGAAGGGAGAGAGGGTGGAAGTTAAATCGAGAAAAAAAGTTGATTTTGAGAGAATAGAGAAAAAGATTTGGAGATTATGGGATGATTGGGCAGAGAAGGGACAGAAAGTTTGAAGGATTTGGAGAGGTTTTGGGGGGGGGGGGGAACCTTTCCACCATACGTATTAAATAGATTGCTCCGAAATGAGTTTTTCAAAAAGCAAGAGCTGAAACTTCTTTTGTATGTTTCACTCATTTGCAGATACCCTGTGAAAATGATACCCAACCCACAATCTCCCATTCATCAGCTCCACCTGCAACAGGTGCACAGCGTTGGCGATGTGGATGCAAAGTTCCATGAACAACTGACAAAATGTTCTTGCTGTGGTTTACACGTTTAATACAAATGAGACGTAACATCGTAAGAAAATGAGCAGGAGAGAACCATCATATATACATGTGGAAAAATTACAGGCCCAGGCCAGGAATCAAACCCAAATCTTCTGGCAAACCATATCAGTGCTCTGCCATCTGAGCTACCTGGGTGACCTGTTGGTTAAGCAACGCAATTCTCCCAGAAATATATGTGGAAAAATTACAGGCCCAGACCGGGAAACCGAACCCAGCTCCTCTAATTAGTCTAATATATAGGGAGAATTGTGTTTCTCAGCTGGTGGGTCACCCTGATAACTCAGATGGCAGAGCACTGGTATGGTTTGCTTAATGACTTGGGTTTGATTCCTGGTCTGGGACTGTAATTTTTTTTCCACATATATGTTTCATTTCCCTGAGATGTGCTTCATTGGCTGAACTATATCATAAACACGTGTCAGGGAACTGTTTGCACAACTGTTTCCCTCTTACCCCGTGACCTTGTACTTCCATCCCTTTCAATCTCACAATAATTGACTTTCTCCATCTCTCAAGCCATTGTTAAAAAATGCTGCTTTCCGCAGAGCTGGTAATTGACAGCTCAAGAGAACACTTGAGTTGCTATGAAAGAGCACACACTGTGGAAGCCACAGGTGTTGAGAGCCGTTGTAAGGTGTCCTGACACTGTTGCTTTGATTTGTATATATAAGGTAGTGCTAATCCCCCCCACACCCTCCAACTTCCACCCCCTCCTCACCCAGAATGTATCTGGACCTGTTTGAAATTGGACTTTATCTACTCTGTAATAGCCATACATTATATGATGGCTCAAACTTCCTTTGTTAGTGGAGACTCTTCTTGATCCATTTCACTTAATGAAAGATTTTGGTACCAAATGCATGTGAATCAAAAGTAAGGGTTGAGAAATTGGTTTACCTTGTCTGTCTGTCTGTCTGTCTGTATCTGTCTACAAACATAAGTTTATGATTGAGGCACAATTTATATTAAATTGAACGTTATATTTTGAACACTAATCGGAACATGCACCTGCAGGTTCGCAGTGCATATATATATATATATATATATTTTGCATACCTTGTCGAGGCTCGTGTGGAGCTAAAGGCCCGGTCACACCTTGACGTTTTAGCCAGCGATGGCAACGTATTAAAATGTATGTAAAACGCTGGCTTACGTTGAACTTTTGATGTTTTTTTTAAAGATTCTGACGTATTCATAGAGACTTGGTCTTATGTATAACGCATTGGTAACGGACACAGAACGTTTCGTTGTGTTATAGATAACTTATACCAACGAATGCTGAACCTGTTGTCGGCCTACACAACCGATGCCCAACGTTAGTCTAACTTAGGCATAGCGCGTTGCACGCATCACCGACGATGTCGTGATGTAGCCTATTAAAAGGCTGACGCACAACGATTCGAATCATAACTGCCGTAGAAATGGAAGGGTCAACATCGCGGTCACACCTTGGCGATCTTGCCAGCGTATGCCGACCTAAGAAAAATGTGTCTAAAACGTTGGGGCACGTCAAATACGGTATGAGTAAGTTTGGTATACGTGAGTACAACGCTAAAGTACGCTATCATACGTCGTAGTAAGTAGAGTACGTCAAGAAATTTTAAACATGTTCAAAATTTTACGACGTACTCGGCGTATGACACACGTTCCGCATGCGATGGGGATAAGTTTTACACACGATATGTGGACGCTTACACACGTCCACAAACGCTACTTATAAGCTACTCATAAGTCGAAACACGTCGCGGTAATGTCTTTTTTATGCGAAACTTATTTCTAACTTATGTTTGACGTGCTTTGAACCAATTCTTTACGTAGTCCCAACACACATCGACGTATGTAGACGTATTCCAATGACGTCTTCCGGTCGACAAAAAAAATAAATGAACGTGTTTCTAGCTTACAACTGCCATATAAAGACGTGTTCCCAGCGGTTTTGGGAATTGGTATATAAAAATGCTGCTCATAAAAGGGGAACCCAACAGTGTTTTCGAGTCCTTTTTGAGTCGATGTCCATGTCAGCAGTATCAGTATCAGTAACAGTATCAGTATCAGTATCAGTATTAGTAGTAGTTTGTTCATGTTGGCAGTAGTAGGTGAGTGTGAGTGTCAGGGGGAGGGTGTGGGTTATGATGGATCGTCCTTGCGTTTAACGATTTAACGATTTAAATGGCTGCATCTCCACTATTGAAAGTAGACGCTTGCGCTCAACAATTGGATTTTTTTTTACACTCAACGACTTTTAAACGGTACCACTCAACTATTTTCATTGTTTACAATGAACGATTTAAATTGCTGTCACTCGCCTTTGTTTTTTGACGCTGGGGTTTGGAAATTTGAAGCGTTTCTTCTGAACGTGTTAAAACGCTCAAACTCGACTATTTTAAATAGACGCTGCCGATGGACAATTGGAATCATAGCCAAGCTAGACATCGAAGTGTGAACATCCTCGCCATGCCGAAGAAAAGTTTGAAGAATGCTTCAAATAAGTGTCCTGGCCGTGGCCGTGGACGCTGACGCAAGGACGATCCATTATACCGACGTCTTTCAGCCTATGAGTAACTTAAAAGTAACGTCTGTCGATGTGTGGCAACGATCGCGTAACGTGCCAACAACACATTAATCATACGTTAGAAATAAGTTTCGGGTACGCTAAACATTACCTCGGCGTGTCTCAACTTATGATTAACTTACAAGTAGCATGTGTTAACGTCTGTCAACGATCGCAGACCGTGCATACAACTTGTGGCCAGCGTAGCGGAACGTGTGAGTCATACGCCGGCATACGTCGTGAAATTTCAAGCATGAAAAAATTTGAGGACAACCAAAAAGTACAACGTTTAAAGCCAGCGTACAACGACGTATGGCAGTGTTTTTCAGCGTGCTCTCAGTGTTATCAAAACTTACCCATAACGTATTCAACGTGTGCCAGCGTTTTAGAAAAAAAATTCAAAAATCGGCTAAAACGTCAAGGTGTGACCGGGCCTTAACACACAACGCACAGCAAGGGGGCATGAGACAAGAGGGGAGGGAGTGGGAAGGACAAAACAGTGGGGAACAGAGACATTAGTAGATCTGTGGAAGGGAGAGGGATGGGATGGGGAACATGAGGAATAGAATATGGACATTACAGGGACCTTCAGGAAGGAAAGAAGGAAATTTGAAGGAGGTGGGGTTGGGTGGATTATCAGGGGTAGAAAAGATCGAGGATTTGGATGGGGGATGATAAGAGGTGGTGGTGAACAGCTGTTTTGAAGGCCTGGAGGGAAGAATGGGAATGAATAGAGTGAGGGAGTTTATTGCAAAGGTGGGAAAAAATAGGAATGAAAGAGTGAAGGTGAGCAGTGATTCGTGATTTTGGTAGTTTTACCAGATGGGAGTTGTTAGCAGACCTTGAGCGCCCTGAGGAAATGTGGTGGGGACAAATCACAGAGAGAGCAGGGGGGGAGGGGGCTGGAGAGGAGACGGTAGAAGACAGAAAGACCACCGACCAACTTGCGGTGAATGAGTGAGAGTCCCAAAGACTCAGCCTCATTATGGGAGATGCCAATGATCCGAAATGCCTTGGTTTCCACAGCGTGAAGCCGATAAAGGTGGGAGGCAGGAGCACCAGCCCAGAGGGGAGAGCAGTACCCCATCAGGCTGTGGACAAGAGATTTGTAAGTGGTCAGGAGCTCAGGTGGGCCGAGGAAGGACTTTGCACGACGGAGAATTCCCAGTCGGCGACTGGCTTTGGAGGCGAGGTTTGAAATGTGGCTTTCCCAAGAAAGGTCACAGCAGATAGTGAGACCCAGAAGCTTGAAAGAAAGGACTTCTTCCAGAGGATTGTTGAGAAAGTGGATGGGGGGGGGGGGGTTATAAACGGTCCTTTCGAAGCGACATAGTGAGAGTGTGAGATTTGTCCGGATTGAAAGACATGTTCTACGTGTTGGACCAGTTTGTGATTTTATCCAGATCTGCAGTGAGCGAAGAAGCTGCTGCATGCCGGTCTGAGGGATGACCAATATTATGGCAGAGGGAGGAGTCATCAGCAAAGAGATATAGAGGATTTTCCAGAGAGTCGGAGAGATCATTGATGAAAACCAGAAAAAGAACAGGGCCCAGAACGCTACCTTGAGGAACTCCAGCCTGCACAGGAAGAGGGGATGAAAGAACTCCATTTAGAGCCACACGTTGTCTGCGAGTCATGAGTGGAGATGGCCTTGAATACCATGGCAAGAGAGTTTGGTGAGCAGGGCAGGGTGCCAGACCGTGTCAAAAGCACGTGATATGTCCAGGGTTACGGCTCGGATTTCCTGTCTGGCATTGAGGACTTCCATCTATTGTTGGGAGAGCAGAAGCAGCATATCCAGTGTCAAGTGACCTGGTCTGAAACCAAATTGATGATCAGAAATCAGTCCATTGGAGAAGAGGAAGGATTTAATGTCTGAAATGATGATGGATTCCATCACCTTGCTGATGATTGGGAGAAGGCTGATTGGTCTGCAGTTACAGGGATCTGTTTTTGCACCTTTTTTTATGCAGGGCAGTGATGTTTACTGATTTCCAAGCAGATGGCAGATGACCTTGAGCAAATGAGAGGGTCAATAGAACAGAGAGAGGGTGAGCAAGAGCAGAAGAGCAGGCTTTGAGGACATGTGGGCTGATGCCATCTGGACCGGTTGCAGAGTCTGAGTCGAGGTTTGAAAGCAAGCTCTCCACCTTGTCAGAAGAAAAGGACACAGAGTCCAGGGACAGTTGGGTACGACTGGGTAAGGTGGGTAGAGAAAGTGATGGGTTTTGGACACAAGATTTAGCTGCAAACACCGAGTTTAGGCATTCAGCTTTTTCAAGTGCGGTATCTGCAGTGCGGCCATTTGAGGTAAGGGAGGGGATAGAGGGGAAACATACACCAGAAACATATTTGCTTGGATGCCACCAGGATTTTGAGGAGGGAGAGAGGTTTGAGAGTTCAGGCTTGAGATTAGAAAGATGTTGTTTTCTGGCTCTCCTGAGGGTACATACACACTTGTTCCGAGCTTTGTGGAAGGAACTGAGATTGCCCTCAGTTGGGTTTGCTTTCCACGAGGCAAAGACAAGTTGTTTCAGGACAACTGCCTCACCAGAAGCTTCAGTGAACCAAGGGTGGGAGGAAGGGTAGGACAACTGAAGATGAGAGGGGATAAATCTGTGCATGAGGGAGAGCAAGTTTCTTTGAAAGAATTCCCAGGATGAGTTGATGTTGGAGAAAGTAGCGATAGGAGACCAGTCTATAAGTTTGATGGCTGCTTGGAGACCCTGCCAGTCAGCTTGAGTGAAATGCCAGACTCGACGGCGGTGAGGTGGTTCTCTGATAACAGCCAGAGAGATGTCCACTTTGACAAGGACGTGGTCAGAAGAACCGATTGGAGTGGAGGAAGAGCAGCAGATATTGTCAGGGAAATTTGTCAAAATCAGATCCAGAAGAGATGGAGTACCATTGGTTGAGATCCGGGTCGGGAAGTTGACCGATTGTGTCAGTCCCAATGAGTCGCAGAAAGCTTTTGCTGAGGTGCCTGCCATGACAGGTGAGAGAGGTACCCACACCTAGCCAACTGGCATGATGACAATTGAAGTCACCACATATGAGGAAGAGAGAGTTTGGATGAGAAGATAGAAGTTGGTCCATGTTTTCAGATAGTGAGGTGTAGATGGAGTCATCACTGTTTGGTGGACGCTACAGTACACATATAAACATGAGGTGGGAGTGGAGGGAAGCCATAGCCAGAGGTATTCCTGGGGGTGTGGGGGAGTGAGGGCAGTGCATGGAGAGTGAGGAATAGAGTCTTTGATGAAGAGAGCAACTCTTCCACCAGGACGAGGCTCAGATCTGTCAAACCGGAGGAGGGAGTCACCAGGGAGAGATACTTGGGAGTCAGACACGTCTTGGGGTAGGAAGGTTTCTGTTAGGCAGATTATGTCTGGTTTGTCAGTGGCAACCTGTATGGAGAGATCTGAAAGGTTTGAGCGAAGGCCCCAGATATTTGAGGTCCACACTTTTATATGAAGAGGTAGGGGAGGAGGCTTTTGGTGCGGGGGGGTGGGGGGAAGGGGGAGTGTAGGATGAGAGGGGAGGAAAGGAGGATTGATGAAAGTGTGGGGGATTGTAGAATAGCTAGGGGAGGGGCTGAATGAGAAGAAAAGTCTCTGTGGTACTTGGGGAGAGGGGGGACAAGAGAGGGGGAAGAAGGTAGTTGAGGATTTGAGGAGGTGGGGTGAAGAGATAGAGGTGAGAGGGCAGTGGAAGGAGGCAGCTTTGTGGATGGGAGGGGGGGGCAACTTTGAGAAGGATGAGTGAGGGGGATGAATGGAGGGAGAAAGGTGAGGGGGGAGTTTTTGAAAGAGGTGTGGGGGAGGCTTGGAGGGAGAAGAGTGGGATGGTTGCTTTGAGAGTGAGGGGTGAGAGGGGTGAGTTGGCACTGAAGTTGGAAAAAAAGAATGGTTGATGGAAAGCGAACCCTAACTGGGGTTTTAAAGTTTGAGGTCAGAGATGCGATTAAACACATTTCTTGAGGGATGCAATAAAGGCGAATTCAGAGAATGGAGAGAAGAAACGCTGTAGCAGTTGGATTTTTTAGGCAAGGTATGAAGGAAAGGTCGAAATGAGAGCAGTCTGTTTTAATAGTTGAAGTGTAGTGCATTATGATACAGTAAAGAGAACCACGTGTGAAAGAGGAAGATGAAGCATTATAAGAGATCGTTTTTGTTATTATTATTAATGTTTGAGAGAGTTTTCAACAGATTAGGTCATGGAAGTGTTGTAGAAAAAATTGAGGAAGAAGAAGAGGAGGAGGAGGAGGAAAAAGGGGAAGAGATGAAGAAGAAGAAGAAGAAGAAGAAGAAGAAGAAGAAGAAGAAGAAGAAGAGAAAGGTCATGGGTTTTTTTTGTTTGTTTGATTTTTTGGGATTTAAGATAAGAAATGGAGAGATTAATTGGGAGGGATGGGGGATGTTAGGAAAGTGGGGAAGATAGAGATTGAAGATAATGGGGAGAAAAAACAAATAAACACGATCGTACACCGAGGGGAACTGGTACGCCTCAAGCCTCAAGGATAAGCCTCAAGCACCCGGAAAGACAAGTTCGACGAAATCTCACAAAATAGCACAATTTTTGAAACAAAACCTAACTAGGAACACACAATAACATGTAGGTGAGAAAATAAACAGTTAAGACGGGACAGATAACGACCGGAAACTTAACTTTGAGATCCTCAGCAGAGAGCCGTGAAGGAGACCTGCCGAGGTGCCAAACCCGGAACCGGAAGTGATGAATTTGTCTGAATTTGTCAGACATTTGCCTTTGAATTTGTCCCGATGACACATGCACAGAGGAATGAGATGATTGTTTTAGTCTGTCTGTTCATCTGGCAGTTAAACAAAACTGAAAATCATTCCAAACAGGAAACTTATTGTCTTTAGGTATGTTATAAAGGACACAAACAACAGGAACGAAGAACTAATATAACGTGTTAAATAAGGTGGTGTAAAAGACGCTGCATCAATGGCAGTAAACTTCTGATTTTTATATTTTTCGACATTTAAAATCTTTATTTTAATAGTCTTGTCCTGATGGGGATGCGAGGTGTGTGTGTGTGTGTGTGTGTGTGTGTGTGTGTGTGTGTGTGTGTGTGTGTGTGTGTGTGTGTGTGTGTGTGTGTGTGTGTGTGTGTGTGTGTGTGTGTGTGTGTGTGTGTGTGTGTGTGTGTGTGTGTGTGTGTGTGTGTGTGTGTCTCCACATCTATATCTCTTTGGTTTAAAATTATTTTTCACAACAACCGCTTGTCCGATTGATGCGAAACTTTAAACATACGAGGGACTACCCATCGAGAATATTTTATTGATAACTCTGACATCATAGGTCACATGATATGGCAGCCATATTTGATTAAAGGAAAAAAAAATTGGACATCATCTTTTATGAAACCGCTCAATGAAAAAAATTGAAATTTGGCATATGTCATCAACTCTCCATGGGGTATTCAGAGGGATAACGATGACGTCGTTGGTCAAGTATTCCAGCCATAATTGGTTGAATCAAAATCCTTATCCGAAAAATCTGAAACTTCATATATCTGATCTACAACCCGATGTGAGTGAATAATGAAATTTCTGATGTCATTGGGCATGCGTTCTGGTTGCCATATTGGATTGAAAATAAAAATGTAAGAAATTTTCTCCAGAACTGCTTAACAGATCGATACGAAACTTCATACATATGATCGACTTGCCCTGGGGAATATAGTTTGAATTTTTTTTTAATATTCACCTTTATTGACACAATATCGCCTTCATGTGCACATAACGTGGTCATTAAATAACCTAATAATCAATAAAGCTACGGACAATGGCAATCTATGTGACGTAATACGGTGCATGGATGATACGGGTATAAGGGCCGTAATAGTATCGTGTTCAGTTAACGATGGTATTTCTGTTCAGAATGAGCACGCGAAGTGAGACCATGCACTCTGGGTGCCGTTCTCGTTTCAGTTTAATTATATACTTGAACACTGCACAACAGAAATCGCCTTTTTTATACTTTCAAAACCCTACCAGTCAGCAACATTTGGACAAAATATTACCACATATTATGTCATCACAACCAATCAAATTTGCCAACCGCAGACTCCGCCGATGGCCTTGTTTCTTAAGATTGCGCGGGGTAATGTGTTCTATGAACTCTCCAGTTTAGTTTAGTAATGCTGTAGTATGATGACGATGCAAGCAAATCTGTCAAGGAAGATGCTATCATGGTTTTAAATATTGTGATATTCCATGATCTATTCTAAATAACAGAAAGGGATCTGAGGCTCATGGAAGAGTTATTGAAATGTCAGAGACTGAGAGGTTAAGGTACACACAGGGAGGGAACAACGGATGTAATGACTAGAGAGAGAGAGAGAGAGAGAGAGAGAGAGAGAGAGAGAGAGAGAGAGAGAGAGAGAGAGAGAGAGAGAGAGAGAGAGAGAGAGAGAGAGAGAGAGAGAGAGAGAGAGAGAGAGAGAGAGAGAGAGAGAGAGAGAGAGAGAGAGAGAGAGAGAGAGAGAGAGAGAGAGAGAGAGAGAGAGAGAGAGAGAGAGAGAGAGAGAGAGAGAGAGAGAGAAAACCACTGAGTTGGTTTAGAGATCGATATGAAATGCCTGTTAAGTCTTGACCAACCAAAGCAAGAACAGGATCATATGATGAGGGGACTGTACTGGCATAAGCAAAAGAGATGGAATAATGAATGTGAGTCATGGAGAAAAGATGGATGGAGAGGGCAAGGAGGTGCAAATTTCAGATAAGAGGTGTTAGAACAGTTAGGCACAAGACCCACGAGGGACTATCTCCTGATGAATATTTCGTGCCCATGATGTTCATTGTTAGCCACGGAGATCGGTGTGGGATCCCAGCCAGTCGAAGGGAGCAGACTAAATTGTACCGAATACAGATGCTTTTTAAGCTCTGAGGAGTCGAGGAATACCGATAAAGAGTTGGGATGGTAACTGCAGCTTCCGAGACCAAATTAGAATGAGATTTGTCCGGGACAGTCTTTGTCTGATTGTGAGGCCCAGTCGCTGAAGGGAACACTCTTCCATGGGCTGTCCTGTCCCAAAAGAAGATAGGAGTAGATATATTTGAGATTTTTGTTCATTCCTGTTCAGAGTACCAACACCAGCTTCTTAGATCCTCATGAGACTGAGAGAGGTTTTCTTAGGGTCCATAATGGGATTGAACCTTCACAATACGTGACTTTCAAAATGACGTATGAATGCTGAACAAGACCTTTTGTGCATGCGCTGTGTGTGTTCTCAGTGACTCGGTTCTGCTTGCCTGGAACTTTTAACCTGCCATTGCGAGCACAAAATCTGTCATTCAAATAGTCGTTTAAACATTTTCAGTGTTGAGACGAAAGAGTGGCAATTTCAAAATGGTTAATTATAGTTGTTCTTTTCCTGAATGAAAATCGCCCCCCTCCCCCCAACCCTCCAAACATGATGAACATTAAATATTATTTTGGACTTACCCTGTACATTCACAAACACCAGATATGTTGTTGTTCTTCTTTCGGCTGCTCCCGTTAGGGGTCGCCACAGCGGATCATCCGTTATGATCCGCATACTGATTTGGCAAAGGTTTTATGCCGGATGCCCTTCCTGACGCAACCCTGGTCGCCTCTTATGACACAGGGATAAGGATTGGGTTTCGCCGTGATTCCGGGCTGCCCTACACCCTCTCATATCGCGGCCCAGCGCAGAGACCCGTCCTCAAGCGATCCTCCAACCCAAGCATCCGAGTAGCCGGATTACAGGTGCACACCACTACGCCCGGTCACAAACACCAGATATGTCCTTCAAAAATACCTAATCCAAATATACAGTCCATTCACTGGTTGCGATCCGTTGGGGGGTTTGTGTAGCACACACCCATTCACTCAGGTCTTTCATGGTCGGGAGTTTTCAGTACGAGCATGTGCCAGTTTGGCGAGATGAGAAAGTTATCCAAGTCTTTCGTTGTGCAGAGGCACAGCCCTTTCTCTCAGGCACTATTCCAATGGACCTGTAGTTTAGGTCAATCCAGATTAGATATGTGGCTTGCTACAGGTACCATGTAAACCTGAACGAACCTGCTTCATGGTTGGGCTGTCGGCGACGAAACCATCTCCCCCACCAGGACTTCTGGTGAGGAGGGTGTATGGATATGGACACCCAGCAGGATTCCTGTCGAAGGGTGGAGGAGCTCCTTGTGAGTCAATGGCCATCTATTTCTAGTGCCCAATTGTGTTTGAGGACGACCTCCTGCAGTTAGGTTACTTTTTTAGATGGATGATGGCAGGATTTGCACTCCAGCCACCATAAAACACTTCATTCCACATAAACCATAAACGCAAAGAAATCTGAAAACCCACTCTGTGGGAGTACCCCCTGTGCTGCTGCCCTTCAAAAGGCAGCTCAATGGATGATGGGATTGGGGCAAAGCCTTCAGGACCCCCACTCTTTGATGAAAGGAGGAAAAAAAACACAAAGTACCATTCCTGGGTTGGATTGCGGTGGTGTGTGTCAGGGAGGTGCTGAGGTATCATCCACCAGACGGTGGTCTCCTTGGGTTAACCTGAGGCGGCCCCTTCGGGTGGGTGCCTGGAATGTCCTATCCCGAAGAGAGGATGATCCACTGTCTGTTATCATCTGAGCTCAGGCATTTGAACATCAGTATTACAGCACTCTCTGAGGTTCGTAGACCAGATATTGGTGAGATCATGGAGGGTGTTTACACCTACTACTGGTCTGGTCACTCTGATGGTTACCATGCCCAAGAAGTTGCTGTAGCTGTGTCCAATAAGCTGACTCCAATGATAATCGAGGGAACACCGGTCAACAAGCATATTATGAGACTAAGGATTCGTCACTCCTTGGGTGTCGTTTCCCTGGTCTCAGTATATGCTCCGACTGATGCGAGTGATCTCACCGTGAAGGACGCATTTTATGCCACGCTCGAGTCTGTGGTTGATCAGTGCCCCAGGTGAGATACTATCATCAGGTCACGTCAGGTATTGGAGCATGTGCCAGAGCAACACGTCTCTGCGTCAACTTTCCGCCGGTACTCCAGGGACTCCCTCTGGCCATCCCCCAGTTGGATACCTGCCCATCCCCATCTCCTTGAGATGCTGATCAACCTATTGCAACAATGAGGCACGTGGTCGACCCATTGGCCTCCTCCACTCACGAGGCTCCCTCACTGAGAGAATCTGGTGAGCAGGATCAGCATCAGGATAACAAGCCACATATCCATACAGCCGCAGCTGACACTCACAGACTATGCAGGTAACAAATCTCATTTGAGTCTCTCTGAGCAACCGCTCGTTGGGCACAAAGTCCGACAGCGATAGCCAAGGATTCTCCGAAGAGACCTGGAACCAGAGGAATTAAGTCTCCCTCTCAGTTCCCTGTTCAGAGTCCAAGTCTCAATCCATAGAACAAGACCTGAAGACTCGGACTTTTGTCCTCCCGTACTGTACCAGCAGTACCACGCCCCATGATCCAGTGAATCCATGACTCCCTAGGCCCGACCCAGACCTCTGTTGACCACAGACATGAATATCTCTGCCAAGGTAAGTGAATCTCTCTGTGACATCAATATCCTCACCACAAACAGATACACACAGGATAGCAGCATCCAAGATGTCATTGAAACACTGGATCTTCGTTTTGACCCACGAAACCCATAATCCCAGTGGCTCTGACTCCTCATTCAGCACCTAGAGGGCCCCAAAAAGGATATCTAGAGTCTCCGCAAAGATGGCTGCATCATCTGTGAAATCCAGGTCAGAGATCTTGACATTCCCAAATGATGCACGGCAGCTTGATCTCTCTGACATCCTCCCCATAATCCAGTCCATACTAGTTCTGAAAAGTGTGGGGGCCAGTACACACCCCCGATGAACTCCAGTAACAACTGGAAATAAGTCAGAGATGGTACCATCACGTCTCACAGCACTCTCAGTACCAGAGTTTAGTTCAGACATCAGATCGATCAGCTTTGGTGGCACCCCACTAAAACCAAGAATCCTCCAGAGGGCATCCCCGTTCACTGAATCGAATGCTTTACAGAGATCAACAAAGGTTGCAAGCAGCCCCTGCCGTAACTCTCATCTGCGTTTGGTGAGGACCCGAAGAGCAATGATACGGTTAATCGTTGACCTCTTTGGTGTAAAGCCTGACTGCTCTGGACGCTGGTGCTCAAGCAGATGGTGGCGAACCCTGTCAAGAATTATCTGAGCAAAGACCTTGCCCGGCACTGAGAACAGTGTTACCCCTCGGCAGTTGTTACAGTCTTGGCGATCACCCTTCCCTTTCCAGAGAGGGACAAGGCCCCTCCTCCAATCAGTTGGGATGATGCCTGTGTTCCAGGCAGAGCACAGAACTGCATGCAACGACACGAGTGCAGCATTTTTCAGGAATACCTCTGACTACGGCTTCCCCTCCACTCCCACCGCATGTTTATATGTGTGTTGTACCACCAAACAGTGATGACTCCATTTACATCTCGCTCTCTGAAAACATGGACCAACTTATATCCCCTCATCCCAACTTTCTCTTCCTCATATGTGGTGACTTCAATTGTCATTATGCCTGTTGGCTGTGTGTGGTACCTCCCTCACCTGCCATGGCACTTCAGCAAAAGACTTCTGCGACTCATTGGGACTGAAACAATCTGTCAACTTCCCAACACGGATCTCAACCAACGGTACTCCATCTCTTCTGGATCTGATTTTGACCAATTTCCCTGAAAATATCTGTTCTTCCTCCGCTCCAATTGGTTCATCTGACCACATGCTTGTCAAAGTAGACATCTCTCTGGCTATTATTAGAGAACCACTTGAGCACCGCCATGTCTGGCATTTCACTCAGGACAACTGGCAGGGACTTCAAGCAGCCATCAAACTTCAAGACTGGTCTCCCATCTCTACTTTTCCTGACATCAACTTGTCCTGGGAAGTGTTTAAAAGAAACTTGTTCTTTCTCATGCACAGATTTATCCCATCTCGTTTTCAGTTGTCCTCCCCTTCCTTCTGCCCAAGGTACACTGAAGCTTGTAGCGAGACAGTTGTCCTGAAACAACTTCCCTTCACCTTATGGAAGGCAAATACATCTGAGGGCTATCCCAGTTCCTTCCACAAAGCTCGGAACAACTGTGTGTCTACCCCTCAGGAGAGCCAGGAAACAACATCTTTCCAATATCAAGTCTAAACTGTCAAACCTCTCCCTCCTCAAAATCCTGGTGGTGTCTCGTTAAGTCTATTTCTGGTGTATGTTCCCCCCTCCATCCCCTCCCCTACTTCAAGTGGCCCCACAGCTGACACTACATGTGAAAAGGCTGATTGCTTGAACTCCGTGTTTGCTTCTAAATCTTGTGTCCCAAACCCATCGCTTTCTGCAGCAACCTTATCCAGTCACACCCAGCTGTTTATGGACTCTGTGCTCTTTTCTCCTGACAAGGTGAAGAGCTTGCTGTAAAACCTCGACTCAGATTCTGCAACCAGTCTGAACAGCATCAGCCCACGTGTCCTAAAAACCTGCTCCTCTGCTCTTGCTCACCGTTTCTCTGTTCTGTTCACCCTCTCATTTGTTCAAGGTCATCTGCCATATGATTGAAAATCAGCGAACGTTAACGCTCTGCTTAAAAAAGGTGCAAAAACAGATCCCTGCAACTCCAGACCAATGAGCCTTCTCTCTATCGTCAGCAAGGTTATGGAATCCATCATCGTTTCAGACATTAAATCCTTCCTCTTCTCCAATGGCTTGATTTCTGATCATCAATTTGGTTTCAGACCAGGTCACTCTACCCTGGATATGCTGCTTCTGCTCACCCAACAATGGATGGAGGTCCTCAATGCCAGACATTAAATCAAAGCCATCTCCCCAGACACATTGCGTGCCTTCGATACAGTCTGGCACCCTGCCCTGATCACCAAACTCTCTTCCTATAGCATCCAACGCCATCTCCTATCATGGCTCACATATTTCCTCTCCTGTCACACCCAACATGTGCCTCTTAATGGAGTTCCCTCATCCCCTCTTCCTCTCCAGGCTGGAGATCCTCAAGGCAGTGTTCTCGGCCCTGTTCTTTTTCTGGTTTTCATAAATAATCTCCCTGACTCTGGAAAATCCTCTTTATCTCTTTGCTGATGACTCCATCCTCTGCCGTACAATCTGTCATGTAAAATCACAAGCTCGTCCAACATTTGGAACATATCTTTCAATCCTGACAAATCTCACACTCTCACTTTATCTTTCCGAAAGGATCATATGGAACCGACCCACCCCAACCCCCAAATCTACTTTCTCAACAATCCTCTTGAAGAAGTCCTTTCATTCAAGCTTCTATGTCTCACTATCAGCCATGATCTTTCCTGGGAAAGTCATATTTCCAACATGGCCTCCAAAGCCAGTCACTGACAAGGCATCCTCCATCGTGCAAAGTAAGAACTTGGCACAGTTGAGCTCCTGACCACATACAAAGCTTTCCTCCACAACCTGATGGAGCATTGCTTTCCCATCTGGGCTGATGCTCCCGACTCTCACCTTTCTTGGCTTCACGCTGTAGAAACCAAGATCCATTAGGATCATTGCTATCTCCCGCGATGAGGCTGAGTCTTTAGGTCTCTCGTTCTCTCACTGCAGGCAGGTCGGTGGTCTTTCTGCGATATACCCCCCCCCCCCCAAATATTTCCGCAGGGCGCTCAAGATCTGCCAGCAACCCCCTTCTGGTAAAACTACGAAAATCAAGAATCACTGCTCACCTTCACTCTTTCATTCGTCTTTGTTTCCTGCCCTTGGAACAACCTCCCACATTCCCTTCAATCCCACTCTTCCTTACAGGTTTTCAAAACAGCTATTCACCACCATCTCTTATTTTCCCCCATCCAAAACCACGATCTTTTCTACCCCCGTTAATCACCTCCAAACCCACTTAGGGTGGCTGGTTCAAGGTTTCAGCACCCACAGGCTCATTGCTGGACTTCACATTCCAACACCAGTGATGTGGCAAAAGAGATTGACCATGTGATCGTTGGTCACTGGAGGATGATCCAGAACTGCAGGTTCTACCGGAGTGCTCAGGTGCTCAATACCGACCACAGGCTTGTTGTGGCAACTCTGAAGTTGAAGATTAAATCCGGGAGAACGGTAACATCCCAGCCTTGGCTGGATGTTGGCAAGATCAAAGATGAGAGGGTAGCTGAGGAGTTTGTAAACAGGCTGAGTGGAGATTTGGGGGTCTGGGTGCTTTGGGGAATCGTGAAGAGTTGTGGAGTGCCTTCAAGAATAGCATCCTTGATGTTGCCGGTGGATGTCTTGGAACTCAACGAAGGGCGAAGAAGAACTTTGTCTCTTAAGGGTCACTTGATACCATTGATCAGAGTCACAGGGAAAAGGCTGAATGGCATTGCTGAGATGTTCAGGGAGTTGAGGCATAAAACTGTACATGCGCTGAGAGTGGACAAGGAGGCCTATGTGCGAGGAATCTATGAGGGGATGTAGTATCACCTGTGGTCAAGTGATTCTCATCCTGCTTACAGGGGAATTCCCGCATTGTGTTCCTCCAAGGCCATCCCTCTGTGTACTGCAGTGAGAGCGGAGAGTGGTGGGCTCTTGACAGAGGAGTCTGAAGTGAAGGCCTGCTGGGTCGGTTACTTTGAGTGGCTGTTCCAGGCTGATCCACCAGCTGTTGAGTTGAATGTCAGGGTGTTCCTATCCCTATTCCTGACCCTCCAAATGAACTGTGATCCACCTTAGTTTGTGGAAACACAGGCTGTGGTGAACCAGTTGAAATGGGATAAATCTCGTGGGATCTGTGACATCCATGCGGACCTTCTCAAGCCTGTTGGAAATGCTGTACTCATGTCGTTGCATGCAGTCCTGTGCTCTGCCTGGAACACAGGCATCATCGCAACTGATTGGAAGAGGGGCCTTGTTGTCCCTCTCTGGAAAGGGAAGGGTGATTGCCAAGACTGAAACAACTATAATGGGGTGATGCTGCTATCAGTGCCAGGGAAGGTCTTTGCTTGGATAATTCCTGATTGGGTTTGCCACCATCTGCTTGAGCACCAGTGTCCTGAGCAGTCAGGCTTTACACCAAATGGGTCAACAATTGACCGTATCCTTCCTCTTCGGATCCTCACCAAACGCAGACAGGAGTTTCCGCAGGGGCTGCTTACAGCCAATGTTGATCTCTCTGGGATTACGAGTTTCCTGGGTCAAAACTAAGATCCAGGCTTTCATTGACATTGGATGCTGCTATCTTGTCTGTACCTGTTTGGGGTGAGGATGTTGAGGTCTTGGAGAGATTCACTTACCTTGGCAGTGATAGTCATGTCTATGCTAGCTGTGAGCCAGAGGTCAATAGATGTCTGGGTCAGGCCTGGGGAGTTATGGATTCACTGGATCATGGAGTGCGGCGCTTTACAGGAGGATGAAAGCCCAAGTCTTCATGTCCTTGATGCTTCCAGTCCTGCTCAATGGATGGGAGATTTGGACTCTGTCCAGGAATCTGAGATGGAGACTTAATTCCTTTGGTGCAAGATCTCTTCGGAGAATCCTTGGCTATCGCTGGTCGGACTTTGTGTCCAACGAGCGGTTGCTGAGAGAGACTCAAATGAGATTTCTTACCTGCATTGTCCGTGAGTGTCAGCTGCAGCTGTATGGACATGTGGCTCGTTTTCCTAACGCTAATCCTACTCACCAGATTCTCTCACTGAGGGAGCCTCACGAGTGGAGGAGGCCAATGGACTGACCATATGCCTTGTGGTTTTATCTGGTTGATCAGCATCTCAAGGAGATGGGGATGGGACAGGCATCTTCCTGGGGGATGGCCAGACGGAGGCCACTGGGGTACTGGCAGAAAGTGGACGCAGCGACGCGCTGCTCCGGCGCATGCTCCTATAACTGACCTGACTTTCCCAAGTATTTGGGGCTATTTTTAGAAGCTTTGCGACCCACTTTAAGTTCCAAGCCTATCTCCCACACACGGTATACTTTATGATGCCGTGAACCCTGCCGTTTCCCAGGGTTTCTGATAATGCATGCGGAGTCTTCTGGGGTCCAACACATTATTTTGAAAGTCAACCATTAGGACCTCTTATGGGGCATTGAACCTTTTATATCTCGAAGCCTCATTGGGCAGCGTTAACGGTTCAACTTCAAATCGAATGAGTGTGTCTGCTTTCCCAACAAATGTGAAGACAGAAATTGTCCAAGCTACTTTATGCAAAATCTTAAGCTCTTTTGATGAATTTATTTTAAAATCTGCAGCTAATATGCTTCTTGCATTAAATATAAATGGGAAACTGCCTGATTTTTCCCACAAGGCTTCACAGTACCAACTTGACTGTTTAGATTGGTTCATTTCCTCTTTAAAGATTATTGTTGGTGCCTGAATGACTCTATTGAGGTTAGCGTTCAAGCGATGAGTTGCACACTTTGTCCATTAAAGCGGAATGGCCAGATGAATGTTGACTTTGGATGCCGCTCTTCTCCGTACAACTCTATCTCAAATGTATTTTCAGGCAAGTCTCGTTGCAGACTGTTTGAGTCGTCACCACCATGATCTTTATTCGAAGGAGACAAAGGAAGACCATGTTGTACAAAGAAACTCAGCACCAGATTTCGGACTGTGGATGCCCCTGGGCAGTGACTGACTAGTCATCCTATGACAATAGTTCTCATTCCTCCCTACCTACTACAATTTGGACTTCTGAGCATAACACAACTTTTTATCATTGAGAACACAAATTTGCATCATGTAACAATTTTATTGAATATTTTAGAAGAGATGCCTGCAGCTGCAGAAAAACAGTTTTGTGGAGGTCCTGGACAACTGCCTAGTCTGCCCTGTCCTAACTCTGACACTGTAGAAATTTAAGATGCTTCTTCTCTCAATATATCAAAATGAAAGTCTCAGATCCCAAGCAAACAGCTACTGCACGTGGTGCAGTTACTGAGACTGTAATGTGAGGCAGTCGTGAGCAAGTCATGGAGTCCATGATGGTTTGGGTCCACGATGGATTGGGATAGACCCGAGCAGCGGTAATCCGTTTCCTTTAACGAGAGTGGTTGATGGATGATAAATGAACCTCAATAATCCTTACAAATATTTTTTAAAAACCAAAGATGGTGATAGAACAAACATTGGTAATGAATGAAAAGCTTTATGATGGCAGCGGACATGAGCACAAAGATACTTCCTTCACTGCTCCTGGCAGAAAAATTAAATCGAAATCTTAACAAGTGAAAAACTGGTGACAAATCAGGGGTTCTCTAAACAGGTGCATAAATGAGAAACAGGTGCGTAAAGGTGTAAGTAGTGTGTCAAGGAGAAATGCAATAGGAATGACAAAAGATCAGATGAAAAAAAGCAAACTAAACAAAGAGCGACGAGAACAGCACTCGGTAGAGCGCATACCTCCACCAGGCTGAACAGTTTATGTTTTGTACCCCACTGATGAGTCTGACCCTGAACCAAAATCTGGATCCAGACCTGAACCAGAATCGAATCGGTTTGGTCTTGTCACCGAACCAACTCATCCACCAAGTTTTGTCATAATCTGTCCACAACTTTTTCAAATGTCGCGGTACAATGTCCTTTTTGGCCCCATCTCTCAATGGTGAAGAATTACTTTAAAAAATTTGAAATTCTCGTATCCAGATTCAGATTTGGATTTTCACTAAAATCTAATCAATTCGTCCTTGTCACACACCCAAACCTGTCCACCAAGTTTTGTCCGAATCTGTCCATAACTTGTTGAGATATCCTGCTCACAGACACACAGAAAAACCAACAAACACAGGTATGAAAACGTCACCTCCATCCAGCTTCGATGGTGGAGATAAAAAGGTGTGAAGGGTTGCAGCCTTTTATTTATTTATTTATTTTCACAGCTTGTCAGGCAACTGGAGGAGCTTGGAAATGAATATATATATATATATATATATATATATATATATATATATATATATATATATATATATATATATATATATATATATTGGACAGAACACAGTTCATGAGATTTCAACCTTCGAACCCAGGATCCCAGGACAATGAGCTCCATGCTCAGATGGGAAAGCAGGTCAACCCAAAATGGTGTTGGTAGACCAAAGGTCTTGCATTATTGACTCGATAAACGTTTCACATATCAGACAAAATTTCTCGTAACTGTAACACGGCTGATGTTTTTCAAAAGGTGTCATATACCTGCTGCCCACGTCGATTGTCACACACACACACACACACACACACACACACACACACACACACACACACACACACACACACACACACACACACACACACACACACACACACACACACACAGACACACACACACACACACACACACACACACACACACACACACACACACACACACACGATGTTCATGCAAATTGTAAATGGACCTCCTTTGGGTCCACGACCGGATCTGCTTTGACTCCAGGATACAGCATCCTCCTGCTCCCCCATCAAAATGCTGCCATAAACATCCCCTGACGTGTGAAATCCATGCGACGCTAATTAAGGTCACACTTACTCGTTGACATGGTAACCAAGTTTCATCCAATCTGCTCTCTTCTTGCACAGCTCGGATTCCCCCCTTTTTCAGCTTGTTTGACACGATGTTTCGGACGCGTGAAACAGGCAAGCCTTCAGCAAAAACTTCTCATGAAAAAGAAAGACGAGAAACGAAGGATCTCGACCTGCGCACTCAATTATATTCATCACAGCAGACATGGCGCCACAAAATGGACGCCAGCCGCATGTGTCCGCCTAGGCCCGAAACACTTATAGCAGATGTTATATACGGCCTTCCTTGCTTTAGTGTTGATTTCTCAGGGCAGGACCGCCCATGATCACTTAACGGAGGAGCCGAGGACCCCTTCCGCTTCCAAGGAGCACACAAATGGTTATTTACGATCCACGTGGCCTTTTTCTGAGCAGGAAGCCCCCAGGATGCCAATATATGATGTCGGCCATTACCACGTGCCAGTGATCACGCCGGCGTTCGGCGCTCCCTACCCGAGACTACAACCTGTGTATAATGAGATGGGTAGTGTTTGGCTCATTGCACATCTCCTGGGTTGTATTCATTGCATTTCTTTCTTGTGCTAATTGTCGAAGGCAGCGCCACATCCTCTCCGCTCATGTCTAATCCAATCCGCCTACTCTCACCAGGGATATTAAAGCTGTGTGCGCTGGACTGGTTTAACATTTCCCAAAATAGATGAGATAGCTGCTTTGAATGGTAAGACTTGTGTCATACCAGATCGTGTGCTATTCCGATACTCGAATCGAAAATCCAGGTGTACGTGTGACACAGATTTTGCCGTGTCATCGTGTATTGATCCGGTAAGAATGTCTTAAAAACGAATCATTTTTCCTTCTCTGCTGACGTTTGCATCGATAGCTTCTTAAATTATTATTTTTTTTAAAATTGGACATTTTGTTGCTTTGACTTGCAACCTTTGCTTTTGTTGTGGATATCGTATCGTCGTATGTTTGTTTGTTTACAGAAAGTACAAAGTGGGATCCTCTCTGATGATTCAGTTCCATTACCGAAGTCCCTCATTGTGGATATCATCATCATCATCATCATCATCATCATCATCATCATCATCAAAATCATCAATATCATCATCAGCATCATCAATATCATCATCAATATCATCATCATCAATATCATCAGTATCATCATCGATATCATCAATATCATCATACCAGTTGAAGTAACACCAGGTGGGCTGACTCAGCTTGTAATCCTTCTGAGGTCGGCAAAATAAGTACCAGCTTACTGGTAACAGGGGCACTGCATCAGCGGCACAGCTGCGCTTCAAAAAATGATGCAACTAGCAGCCACAGGTTGCATACGAAATAACAACAACAATCATCATCGTATCAGACTTTTGACACAGTCGGTGCTGCCAAAGCAGTTCCTGGCAACAGTCAGCATCTGGTGATAGGGTGATAGTACATGGTTTGGTTGTGCCTGCTGGTTTGCCATTGCCTTCACAGCAGTCAGTCAAGGCAGGAACTTGTAATTTGTTCAGATTGCCGGTGATAACTCACCTACTCTTCACTCGCCCTGGTTGCAAAACACCAGGATGACGGTTTAAAGCTGAGTCGGGATTCGAACCCATTGGACATTTTGTTGCTTTGACTTGCAACCTTTGCTTTTGTTGTGGATATCGCACCGTCGTATGTTTCTTTTACACTGTGGATATCGTCGTCGTCGTCTTCATCATCATTATCATCATCATCATCATCATCATCATCATCATCATCATCATCATCATCATCATCATCATCTGCTTGTGTACTCCAAGAGGGAAAGGTCATCACGAGGAAGACCAACAAAGGAAGAAATAAAAAAAATACATTGAGAAATGGAAGAGGTAGTTGAGTTCCGGCAAGCCAAGTTCAAATCGCAAGGTTCGAGTTGGGATTTGTTCATGTCTGAGTGACGAACGTTTTGAGTCCGCCTCTTGACATCTCACATACAGGTCCCGACGACCTGTGACCAAATTTATATCTGAGATATCTATTTATTACGTATGCAAATGTCGGATTCCTTCCCACCTTCAATCTCCCAAGTGCTCCGTGCATTCCCCTCCCTCCCCTACTCTTACCTCCTCTCATATCTCATGAAAGCTTCTCTCCTCTCCTTCCTCTCTCTCCTGTAATCCTCCCTTCTCTTCCTTTTCCCAACGCCACTTCTCTCGATTCCACACCCTTTTCCCGACATCATGAACTTATAACCCCTAAGGAATAGAAAAATGAATCATCTTACCCCAAACTGGATCCCTGATAATTGTGCCTTTAAAAAAAAATTATTTATTTATTTATAAAACGGTGCTCGTGTCTACCTGCACTGCACACCTCACCTTAATTGGTTTCTGGAGCTTCCATCCCTCCTAATCTTTATTCGTTATGCATTTTTCAAACATTCAAATTCAAACACGTTCCTAATTACTGGCTCATTGAACATGTCATCTTTCTTTGCTTGATTCACATTGGAAACAATAGTCTCCAACGAGTGTTTTCCCATCACGTTCTGTTTTCACCCATTTGTTTTGTCCAACAAGCCTTAATTTCATTGTCCATTCCAAATCTCACCACCACAGATGGCGGTACTCGAGCGGCAGGTGTTTGACTTCCTGGGTTACCAGTGGGCTCCGGTCCTCGTGAACTTCCTGCAGGTCCTGCTGCTCATTCTCGGCCTCTTTGGCTCGGCCCAGTACAGGCCACGCTATGTCGTTCTGGTGAGAGATGGCTCCGCGGAGTATACCTACATACCTTTCCCCCAAGCATCGTCACATGGGTTAGGAACATTGTGCTTTTTCTCAATGGTATGTTTCGACTGTCTAAAACTGATCGTTTCTTGAACTGATCTAGATGTCATCTCAAAATCAAGCTTCATTTGGTGCTTATTCGCCTGCCAATGCTCTCTTCCCCAGTATAACAGTATCAGGCACATCTAGATATAATGTTACACCAAACAAAAATGGCAATTCTTTTCACCTTCTTCTCCAGATCATTCCTCCTCTTCACGTACATTACCCTTCCCTTTGCTTCACCACCTTTTCCACCTTATCCTCACTACCTCCCATAAAATACCTACTATTTTCTCCACGAGATTGAGGGTCATGGAAGAGCAAGGTGATGGAGGGTATGTGAACTGACAATGGGGGTAATGGGATAGACGCAGTAAGCAAGGGAATTAATAAATAGCAGAAGAGGACAGAGAGGAGGGGAGTGAAGACTGTAAACTACAAGTAAGAGGGTTGAGTGAGGTTGGGTTAATTGATGGTAATAAAGATTTGTGGGTAAGGATGATGGAAAACAAGTCCATTCTTTCCTCCTTTTCACCATTTTCCCCCTCCCTTCATCTACAGTGCCTTCAGAAAGTATTCACCCCCTCCCCCGCCCCCCTGACTTTTCTCACATTTTGTTGTGTTACAGCCTGAATTTAAAATGGATTAAACTTAAAAATAATTGTCACCAATCTATACAAAATACCCCATAATGACAAAGTGAAAACCTGTTTTTAGAGATTTTTAGGACTAAATTAAAAATTAAAAGCTGAAATGTTTTGCGTCGTTAAGTATTAAACCGCTTTTCCGTGACACTTCAAATTGAGCTCAAGTGCATCCAATTTCCTTTGATCGTCCTTGAGATGTCTCGACAACTTGATTGGAGTCCACCTGCAGCCAATTAAGTTGATTGAACATGATTTAGAAAGAAACACGCCTTTCTATATAAGGTCCCACAGTTGACAGCGCATG
The DNA here is from genome assembly GCF_056783735.1 of Eptatretus burgeri. Taxonomy (NCBI): domain Eukaryota; kingdom Metazoa; phylum Chordata; class Myxini; order Myxiniformes; family Myxinidae; genus Eptatretus; species Eptatretus burgeri. The sequence goes on from NC_140974.1 coordinate 57,062,256, forward strand.
TCAGAGCAGAAACTCCACCATGAAGTCCAAGGAACTGTCCTTAGAACTCCGAGATATAATTGTGAGGAGTCATAGATCTGAGGAAGGGTATAAAACAATTTCTCGAGTGTTGAAGGTTCCCAAGAGCACAGTGAGCTCTGTCATTAGAAAATGGAAAAAATATATCATAAATGTATGTGGAAAAATTACAAGTCCAGAGCAGGATTTGAATCCAGGTCCTTTGATAAACCATACTAGTGCTCTGCCATCTGAGTAATGCAATTCTTCCACATCTACAAGTACCACTCTCTTTCCCCCACTGCTTCTGGGACACTCACTGCCAACTATAGGAGCAGTTATGGCCGACTCTCGAGAGGGTCTTTCCACCCAGAAGGTCTTCCAAGAGCTGGCCGACTGACCAAACTGAACAACTGAGCAACTGGGCAAGAAAGGCCTTTGTCAGGGAGGTGACCAAGAACCCATTGACCACTCTGACAGGACGACAGAGTTCCTTGGCTGAGATGGGAGAACCTGCCGGAAGGACAACAGTCTCTGCAGCACTTCAAAAATCTCGGCTTTGTGGGAGAGTGGCTATAAATCTAGGCCAGAAGTCACTCCTGAGAAAAAGGCACGTGACATCATGTCTGGAGTTTGAAAAAAGCCACATGAAAGAATCTGAGACCATGACGTAAAAGATTCTGTGGTCTGATGAGATAAAAAATTGAACTCTTTGGCCTGAATGTAAAGTGCTCCATCTGGCAGAAACCGAGCACAGCTCATCACCCATCGAACATCATCCCTCCCATGAAGCATCGTGGTGGCAGCATCATGTTATGGGGATGCTTTTCAGCGTTAGGGACTGGGAGACTTGTAAGGATTGAGGGAACAATGAATGGAGCCAAATACAGGAAAATCCTTGAGGAGAACCTGCTTTAGAGTGCAAAAGATCTTCGACTGCGGCGAAGATTTATGTTCCAACAGGACAATGACTCCAAGCATCCAGCCAAAGCAACACTGGAATGGCTTCCAAACAAGAACATGAAAGTCCTTGAGTGTCCCAAACCAAAGCCCAGACTTGAATCACATTGAGAATCTGTGGAAAGACTTGAAGATTGCTGTTCACCGACACTCTCCATCCAACTTGACGGAGCGTGAGCAAATCTGCAAGGAAGATTGGGAGAAAATCCCCAAATCCAGATGTTCAAAGCTGATGCAGAAATACCCAAGAAGACTCGAAGCTGCAATCACTGCCAAAGGTGCTTCTACAAAGTATTGACTCAGGGGGTTGAATATTTATTGAGGCAAAATATTTCAGCTTTTCATTTTTAATTAATTTGTAGAAATTTCGAAAAACATGTTTTCACTTTTCATTATTTTTGTGTAGATCGGTGACAAAAAATTGAAATTTAATCGATTTTAAATTCAAGCTGTACCACAATAAAATGTGACAAAAGTCATGGGGTGTGAATACTTTTTGAAGCCCTGGATACATAATGGAGCAAGTGTTTGTATGTCTGCTCTCTACCCATATGTTGGACTGCTGGCCTGATGCCACAATTGTAACCTGAAAAAAATTATCATACATCTGCTGTTTTGGTGCTGTGGTTAGCTGAAGACTTCAGAAGTGTCATATCCACAATTGCCATGTCCTCCCTATAAGTTTCCTGCTCAGTGTAAAACAACCTCCGTGACTGTAAAAAGGATAATCAAATATCGAAAGGTTGGAGCTGATAGCTAGTTATGGACCGAAATAGCCACCTTACAACCATGAGAAAATCATGAGGTCACATTCATGATTCAATAGGAGGGAATCGGGATGGGATTTAATGACATAAGACATGACGTAATGTGTGAGTTCAAACCAATGATAGCCACCCCATTCATATGTCACTTTGGGAAAAAAAATTGCTCCCCAGCATGCCATTGCCTTGGGGCGGAACACCCTCCTTGTAAAATTGACGAGTGTGGGAACAATTTACATAATGGTAATGACAATGATGTGAATGAACACAGGAGTGTTGGCCACACCCCATCCAGATGAAATGGGGTTAGTTACGAATCCACATACAAGTGAATAACACCCAAATTTTCCTTAAACACAGAATGTGTTTCTGACGACAAAAATATGGAAACCTCCATATAGGTTGTTAAAAAAAAATTTTTGAAGGGGGCTCGGATGAATGAGGCCCAACACCAGCATTGCCCCAGGCCCATTCTGGCTCTCAGTTGCTCTGGCTTCAGGACATATGCTTCAGGCCTCTAGGGTCAGCCTACGGGTTAGTGGAATTGGAATTCTGAGAGCTAAATAACGAAGATGTATTACGTATGCGCATAAGCGGGACGCATGTTTTTGCTTCATGTACGTAACCTCGGTTATTTTTTATTTTCGGGATAAATTGAGGCAGAAATCTGTTGCTTATACACCACCCAAATAAAGGGATGTGTCTGAAGAATGTGTTGCACGCTTGAAACAAGATGGCTCTTCGGGTGGGTACTCTGCGAGCATACATAATATGAAAATAGCCAAACTAGGTGGCATTGTGATGAGAGCATCCGCCCTGAGTCTAGGAGGTTGGTGGTTCAAACCTGACCATGATTTAACCATGAGTCACACCAAAGATTTAAAATACGGTATGCGCTACCTCATCGCTCGACAGCATTTGGAAGATATAGCATGGACAAACCATGTGGGTCAGCATCCATGGGGACGGCTGGATGTCTCCGTAATTGCCCCGATGAGTGCGGAGACAAAAGTGAAGTCATAAAAAGATGGCTTCGCTCATATCCAAAAGTTCTCTGGGAAGTGATGTCACTTCCCCCAAAGTGAGCGTTGTGTTTGTCCAAAATGAAGTCCGGTGCTGTCCCATTTATTTGTCTACATTTGTGTGCAGCTCTTCCAAGAGCCTTCGACCCTGTATAATTATGCTTTTTCATGCAAATCTGTTTGTTTTGAGGTTAATTATCTTGTGTAAAAGGTATAATTACAAGATATTTTTCCCCTTGTCATACAAATTGTTCACGTCACTCAATTTACCTCCTCCATTGAGCAGGAGAGATGTGATGATTGTTTCAGCCTTCTACAGTATGTAACGCTATGATGATCAATCCCCTTCACGCTATAATCTTCATATCACTCTTCCTTCTCAACTCGTCCCTCATTTACATTTACCTGTTTCTTGTGATGTGGGGTTGTGAGTATGAGGGGGGGGGGGTGGTGGGGAGATGGTATGTGATTTATTTTTCTGTTTTGGAGTTCTTTCAAGGTGAATTCGGAATACAGTGCTTATCACAAATTGGAAACGATCGAGATCGACTTCCTCAACACCGTCGGTGGAGTCCTTTTCCGAGGTGTCGTTAAAAAAAAGAGAGAGAGCGAGAGAGAGAGAGAGAGAGAGCGAGAGAGAGAGAGCGAGAGAGAGAGAGAGAGAGAGAGCGAGAGAGAGAGAGAGAGAGAGAGAGAGAGAGAGAGAGAGAGAGAGAGAGAGAGAGAGAAATCACTTTTTTTTCTCTCATTTGAACCCACTTCCAAGTGTGCAATTCCATCTGTTCTCTGTTACTTAAGCCTATTTGACAAGGCCATGCTCGACTGAACGCTGTGAGATTGCCAATTTCAGGGCCGCATTGGGTACACAGTCCTTTTTCTTTTTTTGTTAGGCACCCAGCTTTTCCAGGCTTCCTCCGGGCCTACTCTGCTTTCCTCGCCGTGATGAGCGGCCTGTGCTCGGTATCAAAGCAGAAGATCGGCAAGCCGGAGCTTCGAGTTGAAGTCTAATGTGAATGATAGTCCGTTGAGGAAAACAAGAGTTTGATCGCCCACACAAGGAATCAAAATGCTCAGAGCGGCACTTTGGTGGGTTCGCTCAACCCAAAGCTTGACGTGGCTCTAATGATGGAGGATAGGTACCCGGTGAAGTCGTAAATAAGCTCGATGCACAACTTCCTGTTATCATCCCTCGCTGAACTGCTGCTGTAATAGAACCTTGGGCATTCCATGTTGAAGGTACCTTTCCACATCCAGCCATAATTTCGAGAGAAAACTGTTGCAGAGAATATATTTTTTACACCGACACACAGTTGTTATTGAAACTCAGGAACACTTTGGCATTCATTACCGACTACAGGCACATTTGTGTGGTTTGGACAAAAATAGTTTGTTCAGGGAAATGCTGGAGATGATGATGTGCTCCATTGACGTGGTACAGACATGTTGGACCAAATGACCTTTCGTGCGGCGCATGTTGATGGTAAATGTGTGTGTGATCCGAGGAAGGATTCCAGACTGGATTGAGAATCATCTCAAGAGCAGGAGCGGAGGGAAGGGGTAAATGGAATATGTTGGGATGGAAGGCAGTATAATAAATGAAATACCGCAGGAGTCTGTTCCTGGTCCATTTTTCTCTGTAATCGATGGGGATGGTTGGACACTTTGGAGGAATTGGGCAAATGGAAATGGAAAATATAATAATGGTTAAGAAAAATGGCAAAAACAAACTCGAGGAGGGATTATTGTCTGGATGCTGAGAATTTTCAGGAAAGAGATTTTGGGGTTTGTGTAGAGAATATGCTCTTAGCATTTGTAGGGGATAAATAATAAATCAAAAGAGATCGTGATAACACTGTCCAGGAATTTGGTTAGGACCTCATCGAGAATGTCGCACACAGTTTTGGTTATGACATCTGAGAAAGGACATAGCTGTCGTAGAGAGGGTTCAGGGTTGAGCTACTGGATAGATTTGATTGCGAGATGAGCTATGAGGAGTGGCTGAAGGAGACGGGACTTTTTACATAAGAAAGGATTGATTACTAGAGGATCTGACAAAGATGGTTAAGTTAATGAAAGGAACAAAAAAAAATATAAGCGGAAGAGTTTGTCTGCAGAATAGACAGTGATAGGTCTTGGGGTTACAGCCTGATGATAAATAAAAGGAGAGTTAGGACGGTAGTTTAAGGTAGGGGTCTTTCACTCGGGGCGTAGTTCATGCTTGGAATGGTCTATCTCCCTGTAAAGGTAGTGGCAGCAGACATACGAGACAGTTTTGAAAAATGAGTTCGAGAGCTTTCTATAAGTATTGGGGATAGAGGGTTACATACTGTATGTATGTTGTCAGGAATGGTCGACAGCTCAGGTATGGATTGCTGATCGTGTACCTGTGTAGATTGATTGTGATGTCCGTGTGAGGGTCTCGTTAAAAGGTATATGGGTTGTTGGTGTTTGTACATTTCTCATCCAAAATCCTCTTCATTCCCATAGCCCCCCATCCTCCCCCCACTCCTATCCACACACACACACACACACACACACACACACACACACACACACACACACACACACACACACACACACACACACACACACACACACACACACACACACACACACACACACACACACACACACACACACACACACACACACACACAAGATTGATTAAAAGGTATGTGTGTGCGTTTGTGTTTGTAGACACTGGTATATCACCATGGTTACGTTCCTCTGCCCCACTGTTCTCCCCACCCCCTCAATCAGTGGACGCATGATGGGTGAAATGGCCTCCTGCATCAAAGTTCCTTGTATTCGTAGTGGGCCCAGGAAGTAGGGTTCTAAAAATATACATGCCTAATGGATTGGAAGAGGGGGGAGGGGGTGGTTGGGGAAGGGAATATTTTTTAAGTGATTGGTCAAAGTGCTGTTGTTGTAGACAAGTCCCATGGTTCGATCAGATCTGCGATACCGTGATCACTTACGTTGTCCTTATTGTTGAAAGGATACAGCTGTGTTTGAGATGGTTTCATGGTAAGCCATTTCAATCAGATAGATTCTAAAAAGCCGACGTGTAGATTATTTACATCACGTGCCAATCTCAAAGTTGACTTTGTGTAATAACAAAGCATCCAATTAATTATTATTTTGAGCTGATAGAGGATCAATGTCATCAAAATGAAAACCAGAACAGAAATGGACAGACATGTTTTACTCGATGAGAAATGTGGAACAGTTTGCTTCGAACAGAACAAACGATTATAAAATTATTATAAACATAGTACATCGGTACCAAACTACCTGATTCTATTTTTGTTATTCTATAACTTAATTACTTGCAAAATCGAAGATTTTTAATTTAATTTTTTTTATCACTTAATCAAAATCAAAGATTTTTAATTTAATTTTTTTTATCACTTAATCAAAATCAAAGATTTTTCAAGTACATTGGTTTGTCGATTTTGTTATTCTGTCTGTCTGTTCGTCTGTTTATCGCCTACAGGTCACAATTTTAAGCCGACCTTCACAAAACTTCACCACGTGGTAGAGCTGGTCATCAAGAAGAAGCCGATTGTTTTTGAGGTCAAAGGTCAACATAGGCCAAAGTTTGGTGAGATTTCTGGTGGCATTTCTAAAATCCTCGATTTTCATCCGAGTGACTTCAAATTTAAAGAGGATTTTTTTTCTTCAGGTCACTGAATTCAACCAGCCAATTATTTTTGAGGTCACCATCGACCAAAAGGTCAACAACTAAGGTTGCATTTCTAAAATCCTCAATTTTAATCCGATTGACTTGAAATTTGAAGAGGATTTATATTTCACATCACTGAATTCAACCAGCTAATTATTTTTGAGGTCAACATCGAAAAAAGGTCAACGAAGAAGGCAGTATTTCTAAAATCTTCAATTTTCATCGGATTGACTTCAAATTTGAAGAGGTTTTTTTTCTTCAGGTCACTGAATTCAACCAGCCAATTATTTTTGAGGTCAACATCGACCAAAAGGTCAACATAGGTCCAAGGTCAACAACTAAGGTTGTATTTCTAAAATCCTCAATTTTAATCCGATTGACTTGAAATTTGAAGAGGATTTATATTTCACGTCACTGAATTCAACCAGATAATTATTTTTGAGGTCAACATGGAAAAAAGGTCAACGACTAAGGCAGTATTTCTAAAATCTTCAATTTTCATCCGATTGACTTCAAATTTGAAGAGGATTTTTTTTTTTCAGGTCACTGAATTTAACCAGCCAGTTATTTTTGAGGTCAACATGGACCAAAAGGTCGACATAGTCTCAAGGTCAAAAACTAGGGTGGTGTTTCTAATATCCTCAATTTTCAGGTGATTGACTTTAAATTTGAAGACGATTTATATTTCAGATCATTGAATTCAGCCACCAATGATTTTTGAGGTCAACATTGACCAAAAGGTCAACATAGGCCCAAGATCAACGACTAAGGAGGTATTTTTTTTTAATAAAATCTGCAATTTTCATCTCATTGACTTGAAATTTGAAGAGGATTTGCATATCAGGTCACTGAATTCAACCACCAATTATTTTTGACGTCAACTTAAGCTAAAAGGACAACATAGGCCGACTTTCTAAAATTGTCAATTTTCATCCGATTGACTTGAAAGTTGAAGAGCAGTTGCATATTTGGTCGCTGAATTCAACCACCAATTATTTTTGGGATTAACATAGAACAAAAGGTCAACATAGTCCCACAGTCAACAACTAAGGTAGTATTTCTAAAATCCTCAATTTTCATCCAATTGACTTGAAATTTGAAGAGAATATATATTTCAGATCACTGAATTCAACCTGCAAATTATTTTGTAGGTCCACATCGTCCAAAAGATCAACAAAGGCCGAATTTCTAAAATTGTCAGATTTCATCCGATTCACTTGAAATTTGAAGAGGAGTTGCATATTTGGTCACTGAATTCAACCACCAATTATTTTTGAGGTCAAATTTGTTTTATGGATTTTGCAAGTATTATTTTTTTGCAAGTACTGTGCTCTGCACGACATCTTCGTCTTTTATTCTATTAAGGTGATTAAGATGACTGCAATCATGTGATTTTAAGCAAGCACCACCAATACGTGACTTTTAAAATGACATATGAATGCTAATGAGGCCCTTCACACATGTGCTGTGTGTATGCGTGTTTAAACTGACTCAGTTCTGCTTGCCGTGCACTTTTAACCTGCCGTTGTTCGTGAGAAGTCTTTGATTCAATTCGTATTTTTGACATAATTTTGACCATTTTGACGAATGAGTGGTAATTTCAAAACGGCTAACCATAATTGTTCTGTTCCTAAATGCAAATCGGACTCACGGAAATATAGAAAGTATGATAAATATCGGTGGATGAGACGTGTCGAGTTCCTACCATTTTCTGTGAGTACAAGTGAGCTGCGGCAATGCATACAACACACACACACACACACACACACACACACACACACACACACACACACACACACACACACGCACACGCACACGCACACGCACACGCACACACACGAATGGATGGATGCTTCTCCTTTTACCAATAGATGCAAAAAATGGAAAATAATTTCCCTTGCGGCCCCGGAACCAAACCAAAAATGTATATTTGTAGTGGTTCTCACAGCCCATACAGCTCCCACTCTAACCTTCCCCCTCCCAAACATGATTAATAGTAAATATCATTTTAAACTTACCATGTGAATTCACAAGTCCCAGATATGACTTTCCCATCAGGTTTAAGAAGCACCCAAACCAGGTACAGTGTCTCCCTCTGGGAAGTTTGCCCAAATGTTGATCTTTCCAATTGCAGACTCAAACTGGAAGGGCACTCAGTAGAGTGCATACCTCCACCAGGCTGATTAGTTTGTTTTGTATCCCATTAATAGGCTGGATCTGGATTCGGACCTTAAATAAAATTTAATCGGCTTGTTCTTGCGACCTTACCAACTCACCCACCAAGTTTCATCCGAATCCGTCCACAACCTTTTAGGTATCCTGCTATATATATAATTTTTGGCCCAATCACTCAATGGTGAAGAACCACTTAAAAAAAAAAAATCGGATCTAGATCCAGATTCAAATCATCACAAAAATCTAATCATTTTGTCCGTGTCACATACCCAACCTCTCCAGCAAATTTTGTCTGAATCCGCCCACAACCTTTTGAGATATCCTGTTCACAAACAAACAAACAAACAAGAAAGATGTCGTGCATAGCATGATACTTGTGAAATCCATAAATCAAATTTGACCTCAAAAATAATTGGTGGTTGAATTCAGTGACCTGAAATATAAATCTTCTTCAAATTCTAAATCAATCGGATGAAAATTGAGGATTTTAGAAATTCCACTGAAGATGTTGCCCTTTTGGTTTATGATGACCTTAAAAAATAATCGGTGGTTGAATTCCATGACTTGATATGCGAATCCTGTTCAAATTTCTAGCCAATTGGATGAAAACGGAGGATTTTAGAAGTTTGACAAATTTGTTGATGTTTTGACCTTTTGAACTCAAAAACAATCGGCTCCTTGCTTATGACGCACTCATACCACGTGGTGAAGTTTCGTAAAGCTTCTTTTAAAATTGGGACCTGTGTGCAATTGACGTGCAAACAAACAAGCAGACAGACAGAGATTAACGCACAAGACCACCCAATAAATTTGAAAAATCTTCGATTTTTGCAAGTAACAAACAGACAGACAGGGGTGAAAACATAACCTCCGTCCACCTTTGGTGGCGGAGGTAATAAATAAATCTCACCAGACCTGCAATGTTCACACGAGGCAATCCCGCAACATTCAAAATGCACTCGCTGAGAGGGATGATCAGGGAGGTCAGGTGGAACGCGTCGTACACAGACCTTACATGGGCCCACGTCGTCAGGAGTTTTTACAGTACGGGCTGCAACATATCAACTTTTTAGGCGAGTTGATCAGAAACTTCTCCAAATATTTTGTTGTGCAGAGGTACGCCCCTCTCTCTTAAGTACTTTTCCAAGTTTTTTATGGCATCTTTTAGAAGCTTTGTGAGCCAGTTTAGGGAACAATCGCTATCTGGCATGCACGATGTACGTTTCCTGCTCTGATGACTGGGGTTGCTTGGGGTTTCTGTGCCTGTGCGCCATGTAACACACAGGAGCGATTGCATTTCCAGCTTGTTTGCACCATGGTCGGTATACATGGTGCACTCCGGGCTAGTTTCAGACCTTTCTAACTATCTATCATTTTTGCCCTGAATATCGAGAGGCTTTCTGTTTTTTTTATTTTCCTGATTTATGTTCTGCAATCTTTTCTTTGTTGGATAAAAATGTGTAAAGCAGAATGAGCATTTTATGTACAAACAGCTGTGATGCATTGAGTCAGCGGAAGGCAAATCCGAAGATGCTATGTTTACTCGCTTTGACAGGACGGTGGAGAGGTAATGCACCGACCTTTGAATTGTCTAGCCTGGGTTTGATCCCCAACCTGACTACAGATTCGGATTGGTGATACACAGGCAGGGGTGTTGCATCACAAAATGCGCCGTCCCTTGCATGGACAATAAGCCGAGTGTCCCATCTGCTGGCGTCAGCTGGTCGATATTAAAGAGCCCATTGTGTCTTTTCTCAAGAGGTTAGTTATCACCAGCACCCTGAACAAATACCTCACAATTGACCTTGGTCGTTCATCAAAGACTTGGGCTGACCCCTCAAGAGGGTGGGAATAATTTGGGCCGGTACAGGAGTAGTCGTTGTAGTTGTAGTTTCTACGTTTTCTTTGTTCTTAGTCCTAATCCTTTTGTAGTCTTTTGTGAGTTAAAAGGTTACAGGATAAGGTTGGACAAGAGTTGCTAAGAATCCTTTGATCTGTCGAGGGAACTTTTATGAACGTGAACAAAATGTGAACTTGTGTACTTCTCCATGATTCACCAGGGAACCCGCTGTTACCTTTTGCGATCCACACATCGACAGATCTTCACAGTGTTTTCTGACATCTTTGTTCCGATAGCTCATGAATGTCTGTTTTCCACAACAAGAGTAGTTTATGAGATGCTGAGCTTATTTTTCCTTTTTCACCAATGCTCACAATGCCGATCCATGGGAGTGGACAGTCTGGACCAAACTTCCTATGTGAGTCTCTTGTGCCTTTCAGCTTTAGAGAATTTAGTTCTAGCAATCTGTGTAACGACCTTTTAACATCTGCAACATATTTGCTTCATCACCGAAAGGCCTCATGTATTCACAGCTTCTCTTGAAACCAGCTGGCGTTGTCCTGATGGACCGGCTTTGTAACTCGTTTATGGATGCACGGTGACAATTTTGAGGCCCTGTGTTGTGTTACGATTACCGGGTTTAACGTCGGCTCCATTGGATTACGAGGGAACGTTAGGAACAGCACCTGGATGTAGAACACGCACGATATGTTCTATCATCTCTTCCTTTGGGCGCGTTCGTCTAGTCCTCTGGGTGGCAGTTTTCCGCTCCGCAACCTGTGAGCTGGTAAGGGAATGCAGTTTGATGTTGATAAAGTTTATTTTTAATCTCAAGGTGTCCTTAAAATTGGAAACGAACAGTTAATTGACTGACGCACAGTAGTCTCTGCCATTGGTTCTGCTGCCTTGCTTCAGTTTTCAGCCAGATCTGATTGTCTTCCAGTTGTTTGTGCGAACAGAAATGGAAATGAACAAAAGATATATTTTGATACAGTGGTCAAGGTTCATGGAAAATCTGGATGAGAGAAAGGTCGACAGAACATTGGGTTGATCTGCGAAGTGTTCCCACCTGAATGCCTGACCCACGATGCTGGGAGGTCATGTTCAAATCGCACACACTATGCGTCTGTCCATTGTCCATCCTGTTAAACAAAAATGACAGTGAGTTTCACTGAAACAAGCAGACTCGGGTCAAACAGACAATGTCCATCATATTGAGTTTATAAAGCTGTCGATATTTGAAAATGATGACAACATGAGCATTTTTGCTGCGGCTTGTCCACCTACTCTTCTTCCTTTACTTGACCCATATTTCTCAGCAAACGCTCGTGGCCTGTGCTGTGACCCCTAAAAGCCCATGGGTTGTTTTATCTGCTGTTTGCCGGGTCTTCTTCTGTCATTGTTTTGAAATGGTCTCAGAATTTATTTATTTTTTTCTATCATGTGACTCTTGTCCACTCCCTCTCCTACCCCCTGCTTCCCCCCTTTCTTCCCCAGTATGCCATCTGGAGTGTGCTCTGGGTTGCCTGGAACATTTTCCTCATCTGCTTCTACCTGGAGGTTGGAGGTTTATCGCGGGTGAGTACGATCCTCAACTTTGGAACTACTCACACAACCACTCAAATAAAAGTACACTTACACTCGAGAGCCGTGCTCCTGGAAGTTCGGAGGGTTTTTTGGGTTATCAAATATATCATCAATATATCAAATATATCAAATATATAAATATATCAAAATAATAATTGATTGGGGATGTGGGAGGCTGGAGGGGGAAGGGGGGGTGGGTGGGTGGGGATGATGTTGGTTCATGTGTTCCTGAAAACTGTGATACACACAACTTTTAATATATAAAGCTCAATTTGTGTTTGTTTGTTTATATATGCTTCAAAAACTAAAAAAATGACTGAAGCAAATCCAACCAAATCTTGCATGTTTCTGAAGGGTACCCTGAGTATGGTTTCTGTCTGTGTAGCATATCTGAAGGATGGGTTCAGGGTGGGGGAAGACCCCAGTTCTCTCCATGTAAATGTGTATTGTATAGTGCCACTTGGTGGTATCCAGTATTACAAATCTTCATCATCATCATCATCATCATCTTGAATAAATAAATTTTAAACAACATTACCTCATCAAAATAAACATCAAATACTGCACCGTAGTTACAAGAAGGAAGCCAGACATAACAATACACATGCGCGCGCGCGCACACACACACACACACACACACACACACACACACACACACACACACACATACACACACACACACATACACACACACACACATACACACACACACACACACACACACACACACACATACAAATAGAAACCACACACACACACACACACACACACACAAACACACACTCACACACATAAACACGACACACAGACATAAACACCACACACACATACACACACACACACACACACACACACACACCACACAGACACACACACACACATAAACATCACACATAAACACCACACACACATACACACACACACATACACACACACACACATACACACACACATACACACACATACACACACACACACACATAAACATCACACATAAACACCACACACACATACACACACACACACACATAAACATCACACATAAACACCACACACACATACACACACATACACACACACACACACCACACAGACACACACACACACACACACACACACATAAACACCACACACACATGCACACACACACACATACACACACACACATGCACACTCACACAAACACATGCACACACACACACACACACACACATACACACACACACACACACACACACATACACACACACACACACACACACACACACACACACACACATAAACACCACACATAAACACCACACACATACACACACACACACATAAACACCACACACACACACACACACACACACACACACACACACACACACACACACACACACACACACACATACACACACACACATAAACGCCACACATAAACACCACAAACATATACACACACACAGACACACACTCACACACACACACACACAAACACAGATATATAATGTTCTGGTAAGTACTTACAAATGTTATTATATTTGAAGTTATAACCTCAACTTATAAACAATTTACTGACTTCCTAACTGCCCGGATCATCAGCTGGGCACCGTTTTACATCGAGGTTTCGATCCTTTCAGCCCAGAACCTCTCCAAACAGCGGATCCACAACCCCAGTCGCAGGTCCACTAGATTACTAAACATCATTGGCGGTACGTGGGATGGGACGGGGGTGGTGAGTAGGGGTTAAAGCACTCTTTGCACTGGTAAATTTGTATTCCTTTCCTTCTCCTTCTCACCCAAAAAATTTGGCAAACAGGACAACAAATTGGTCCATCAGCGAAGCGACAGGTAGGCTCTGCTAGTTAAATTATAATTGGTGAATATATTTATGAAAAGAGGGAAGGTGTTTTTGGGGAACACCCAGACCCCTTGAATCCCCTTCTCCCAAGGTCTGCGTATGTGCAGGTATTCTGTGTGGAGTACCTGTGGCCAAAACCAAAACATGGGAGGTATAAACTTATATAACTTTGCTTGGACAATGAACATAGTGTCCTGTCAAGTGCAACCGACCGTTCGTCCTCGTACAGCCTTCAGGAGCTTTCATACATTATGAATCACCTGGCTTTACGTAGAGCCAATTCTCTCGTATTTTTCTTCCTTTCTCAGCAACAGTGTTCATCATCATTTCAACTTATTCCCTCTGGTTTTGGACTTTCTCTACTTCTTCTTCTTCTTCCTCTTCTTCTTCTTCATTAATTAATTTCAATTATGTATTATTCTGGGTTTTTTTTTTCTCAGAAACACATTTGACATGACATCCTATTACCTGAAACGTCCACCCATACCATTACAAAAGAGAACTAGAAAGCCTCTTGAAATGCAAAGTCCGTCTGTATCCGCTTTGTACTCAAAATAAACTTAATGAAAACAACAGCTAACATTTTTAATTTTTTTTAAATGTTATTCATTAGTGTTCTTCAAATTCTCATAATGAAGGTTTGTTGAAAATTTGATGACAAAAGCTCAAATGGCAAATTAAGAAGCACGGAAGCAATTACAAAACCCGGTTGTCTCACGCTGTGTGGCGGACGGGCTAATAAGGCCTATTTGTACTTGCTGTGATTTTGCACTTTGATATTTTGACCCATTTGTTAATTATTCTTCTCCATATTCTCATTAAGAAAAGGTTTGTTGAAAATTTGATGATGCTGTCCTCGCAAAACACTCAACTGTCCCAGCAAAAAAGCTCAAACAGTAAAAAAAAAAGAAAAAAAAAAGGTTATGGTCTGGACTGATGTCCTCACACACTCACAACTTACACACTTACTCATGCACACTCATTCACACACACTCACTCACACACACGCTTCAGTACTCAGAAGGAAAGATCAAAATACCAGGAGTGAAGGTATGTCGAGGGATCTTCCGCAGTGATAGCCATTCACCCTCCTGTTTTGCCTGGACCTGGAACCACTGAGCACCTCATTAATGAGCAAGGACATGGATATGTCCTGACATCAAATTAGAGAACGTCCAATTCGACTGGGAAACTGACACATCCACTTTACATGGATGATTGAAAACGCTTTTGCACCAAACGACGAAGAATTGGCAGAACAACTCAAATTAGTGAAACGGTACTCTGACAACGTTCAAATGGAATTTGGCCTCGATGACTGTGCCAAGTGCACATTCGTACAAGGTAGACCAACAATAATGGACAACATAAAAATCGACTTAATTACAACAACACAGTTGCTAGACAACGAAGCATCTTACAAATACATTGGAGTATAAAAAGGCCACCGAATATGTCGCAAACAAGTGCGCAAAACAATTACCAAAGAACACCTGTGGAGAACGAGGCTGATCCTGAAAACATACCTTTCTCCAAGGAGCAAAATCAAAGCCACAAACCAACTTGTAATATAATACCAGTATTCCAGTTTGTATCATGTACAGCCTTTTTGGCTGCTGGTTGCATCATTGGTTAGGGACACAGCTATGCCACTGATGCAGTGCCCCTATTACCAGTACACTGATGCTCATTTCAACAACCTCAGAAGAATGACAGGCTGAGTGAACCCCCTGGTATTAATTCAGTGGCCACCAGGGCTTGAACTCAGGACCCTAGGAACGCAAGCCACCACCCTAACCACTAAGCCAACACCAGGCTCAGTATTCCCGTACAGCTGTGATCCCAAGCCACAACCCTAACTGCTAACCCAACACTAGACTCAGTATTCCCATACAGCTGTGATCCCAAGCCACAACCCTAACTGCTAACCCAGCACTAGACTCAGTATTCCAGTACAGCTGTGATCCCAAGCCACCACCCTAACTGCTAACCCAACACTAGACTCAGTATTCCAGTGCAGCTGTGATCCCAAGCCACAACCCTAACTGCTAACCCAACACTAGACTCAGTATTCCAGTACAGCTGTGATCCCAAGCCACCACCCTAACTGCTAAGCAAACACTAGACTCAGTATTCCAGTACTGCTGTGATCCCAAGCCACCACCCTAACTGCTAACCCAACACTAGACTCAGTATTCCAGTACAGCTGTGATCCCAATCCACCACCCTAACTGCTAACCCAACACTAGACTCAGTATTCCAGTACTGCTGTGATCCCAAGCCACCACCCTAACTGCTAAGCAAACACTTGACTCAGTATTCCAGTACAGCTGTGATCCCAAGCCACCACCCCAACTGCTAAGCAAACACTAGACTCAGTATTCCAGTACTGCTGTGATCCCAATCCACCACCCTAACTGCTAACCCAACACTAGACTCAGTATTCCAGTACAGCTGTGATCCCAAGCCACCACCCCAACTGCTAAGCAAACACTAGACTCAGTATTCCAGTACTGCTGTGATCCCAATCCACCACCCTAACTGCTAACCCAACACTAGACTCAGTATTCCAGTACAGCTGTGATCCCAAGCCACCACCCCAACTGCTAAGCAAACACTAGACTCAGTATTCCAGTACAGCTGTGATCCCAAGCCACCACCCTAACTGCTAACCCAACACTAGACTCAGTATTCCAGTACAGCTGTGATCCCAATCCACCACCCTAACTGCTAACCCAGCACTAGACTCAGTATTCCAGTACAGCTGTGATCCCAAGCCACCACCCTAACTGCTAACCCAACACTAGACTCAGTATTCCAGTACAGCTGTGATCCCAAGCCACCACCCTAACTGCTAACCCAACACTAGACTCAGTATTCCAATACTGCTGTGATCCCAAGCCACCACCCTAACTGCTAACCCAGCACTA
Organism: Eptatretus burgeri; assembly: GCF_056783735.1. Taxonomy (NCBI): domain Eukaryota; kingdom Metazoa; phylum Chordata; class Myxini; order Myxiniformes; family Myxinidae; genus Eptatretus; species Eptatretus burgeri. The sequence continues at coordinate 57,079,062 of NC_140974.1, forward strand.
GACTCAGTATTCCAGTACAGCTGTGATCCCAAGCCACCACCCTAACTGCTAACCCAGCACTAGACTCAGTATTCCAATACTGCTGTGATCCCAAGCCACCACCCTAACTGCTAACCCAGCACTAGACTCAGTATTCCAGTACAGCTGTGATCCCAATCCACCACCCTAACTGCTAACCCAACACTAGACTCAGTATTCCAGTACAGCTGTGATCCCAAGCCACCACCCGAACTGCTAACCCAGCACTAGACTCAGTATTCCAGTACAGCTGTGATCCCAAGCCACCACCCGAACTGCTAACCCAGCACTAGACTCAGTATTCCAGTACTGCTGTGGAATAATAAACTGGCCACAAACAGAAATCAATAAACTTGATATCAAAACAAGGAAACTCCTCACCATCCACAAAATGTTCTACAAAAATCAGTGCATCCCAAGAACTTAGTCCCCAGGCACAACGGATCGTACGAAATTTTGTCGTGGTAGACCCATAAAATATTTGTCGTGGCCAGATCTTGCAACATGCCAGAAATCTATTTTGAGTGGTCACAAGGGCTACGACACATTAAAGATGGTTTGGCGATGGGGACGTGACAGAAAGAAAATATATGTCGTGGTTATGTCATGGGTGTGTCGCAAGTCAGTCATGCGACAGTCGTGGGACCATCGTGAGTTTGTCGGGCATTGTCGGGGGGGGGGGGGGCTGTTTTTCACGTGATCAGGTCGTGGTTCACTCGTGGGATGCACGTGCGACTGTCGCAAGACTGTCGCACAACAGTCGTGGGTCACTCGTGGGACGACGACAAGATATTTATCGCACGACAGTCGCAAGACTCTCGCAAGACATAGATACCACAAAAAATCGTCGAGCAAAATAGGTGCATATCCAATTTTGCCTCACGACGGCAAGTCGATGCCACGATGCTTAAAATTTAGTAGGACTGTCTTGCGACGACCCCCGATGACCGACGATTTGCTCAAATTTTCTGTCGTGTCGTGGCATAAATGCGTCGTGGGTTCGTTGCGACCAAGCCTTTACCTGACGACACAAGGAGGAGGTCGCAGCCTGATGGAACTAAAGCAAATAACCAAAATGACAACTGCAGGGTTGGCTGAGTATGTGAAAAGTTCAACAGACTACAGAAGCCAATTTGTATGCAAACAAGAAGACAGGAAACCAGAGAAGGTATCCCTAACTCATGTTAGGGATACCTTCCATGAAAAAGGTAGAAAAGCAATTCCAAAGATAGGTGCGAATAGAAGATGTCACATATATGAAACTGACTGAATCAGCAACAAATACAGTCCCAACAATTGCAAAAAAGACAAAAGAAAAATGTATAAACAATGAAATATATTTATTATTTAATGAAATATATTTATATATATATCAACAAATATACACTGACAACTGGGAGGATGATTAAAGATCAGGGAGATGTAAAAAAAAAAACACAAGAACTGGACAGACTCGAAAAAGACAAAGAATGCTCATTGGAATAACTAAGATGAAGTCAGCTCAAGTGGGATGGAGAACGACTCGATGGAGTTAAGAAGATGTGAAGTAGATGGCATAACTGAATCAATCGGACAGATGTACGTTCGGCAAGGTAGAAACAGAAAGCACGAGTCACCTCCTACCAGGATGTAAAAAAGAAAACTCATGTCAGAACAGCTGTACACAAAAAGGCACAACAAGGTATGCAGAGTAATTCACTGGCACATCTGTAAAAACTTTCAATATCTCAGTTCCAGAAAACTCATGGAATCATGAACCAAAAGCGGTCATTGAAAACAAGGAAGCAATGCTCACATAAGTTCTGATGATCCCATCGATCTAATTGAGGTGTCAGTATCCAGAAAGTTTGGCCGAAACATAGAAATCAAGAAAATGACCAAATACAAAAATCTCAAGAATGAAGTGAAAAGATCTTTGAAGCTGAAGAGATCCAAAATTGTTCCAGTGATAATTATAGTAATGGGGATGACAAAGAAGAACCTCATGGAGATGTTAAAAAAATCCCTGGGAATATTACTGCAAACGAACTGCAGTTGGAAGCTGTCTGGGGTTCGGTGACTACCCTTAAAAGACCCCTCGGAACAAAATTTTGAGAACAAGAAAACTTCACAACTTGGTCCATAAATCGTGATTCCTTACTGAGATGGAGGTGGATACTTTGAGACCTGGGAGGACACCGTTCCACCTTCCTTCTGAAACCCGCATGTGGAGATAACGTTTAACAACACGCACGCACACACGCACATGCACACGCGCGCGCGCGCACACACACACACACACACACACACACACACACACACACACACACACACACACACACACACACACACACACACACACACACACACACACACACACACACACACACACACACACACACACACACACTCATGCACGATTGCAAAACCTTGTCTCCCACTGCGTAGTGGATGGGCTAACGATGTGCCATGTACGAGTACTGAGACATTTGTGTTATAAAAATAATCTTTGATCGATGGTGCACTCATTTTGGTCGTGGATTTGAATACATGCGCAGTAAGATTCCGATTGAGTCAAGCTATGCATCCTTGTTTTTTTTTTTGTTTAGGCCCGGCTGTTTGTTATTTATTTATTTTTCTTTTTATATTGCACACAAGAGGGCTTTATCCATAAAACCTTGGCCCATGCAAGCACTGCCATATTGATACCATAAGCATCCACCCTCCTGTCATATATACATACATATATATATATATATATATATATATATATATATATATATATATATATATATATATATATATATATATATATTGTTGTGGTTGACCAAATTCGCAAACCACCATTCAGGTCCCTTAGGTGAGATATCTCGGTAAGTATATCTGTAGTTAGGCCCAAACCCGTTGTCTAGAGGGAATAAATGTCATTCATGCGGGCTGCGACTCTTCAGGATAGCCGTTTTTCTTTTACTATCTTTATTTTGGACCAGCCGCCATTATTACCACCACCAACCACGTCTCAACAGCCATCACAACAACGACCACCAACCACAACGCCGCTTCACAATAACAACCACCAACCACAATGCCGCTTCACCACAACAACCACCAACCACAACGCCGCTTCACAACAACAACCACCAACCACAACGCCGCTTCACCACAACCTCCACGACCTTTACCGTCACAACTCGCCACCGTCGCATCGCCACCATTCTCGCGCCACTCGTGGGCACCGATGCTGGACTCGTGTGGGGCGCGCACCGAGCAGCGTGTTCAAAAACATCACGGACTTTCCGCAGAAAAACGGATCAAAAACGACTCACGCCCACTTTTGTTCCGTCCAATCGGTGAGCGAGGGGCGATTTGGCCCCGCCTCCAGGGCGTTGGAGGGCGGTCGCTATATGCAAATTCATGGATCAAAAAGCATTCACGCCCACTTTTCCTCGGGCCAATGGGGAGCCAGGTGAAGGGTCGGAGGCAAAGGGTCAAGGGTGAAAGAGCGAAGCCAAGGGGCTTATAAAAATGACTGCGTTCGTCAGACAAGTGGAGTAAGAGTTTGGTTGGAAGTTGAGTTGAGTGTGCGGAATTCAAGAGAGTCGTCGGTGGAGCTGGAAAGAAGTGGTACTAGTCGGAGTGAAGAGGACGGAGCTGGTGAGAGGTGACGGCGGCGAAGGCGGACGAGGGGGTGCTCGCGTCGGTGCTGGGAGCGGCACAGGGAGAGGCCAGCAACGCGACCGAGGTGGAGGAGGAGACGCTCGCCGCGGGACCCGAGACAGGGTTATATCCTCCTTTCCCCGAGCATCAGCAACCCCCTCCTGTTTCCCCCCGCGCTGAGATAGTGCGACAAAGGGGGCCCCCTTCCCACCCCCTACCAGACACTGTCCGCGAGGCCCGCGGAGTTGAGGCACCACCGCCGCTCCGCGTCTCATCATCAGACGGGTAGGCCCGACACGGTCTCGGCCCCAGGCCCGCCTACCCCCCTCATCCTGGCGGGTGGTTCTGTTTTCTTTTGCTTTGGGAATATGTGTTGTCGGCGCCGTCTGTGAAGTAAAATTGTATAAGTGTTGCCGTGTGCCCGGTAGTCGGATAGATCTGCATTGTTGCATTTGCTTTTTGTGTAATATTGCATTGTCTTCTTCTTTTACATGTGCTTTTGGTGGAATTGTATATGTGTGCTTTCCGTTCATCGCGAAATAAATGTGCTTATTGTTGAACTGTTTTCCCGCTTCGCTTCGTCATTTCTTTCATTGAATCCCCATCTTGCTTCACGTAAAGGGTTGGTCGTGGGCTAAGACGCCCGATAATTAATCGAACCGTCGAGGCCGACGAATAACACCGCTCGGTTATCCCGATAGTACGGAACGGGTCGCTTAAGTGGCCCGTGTCCGAAGTCGACCTGCGGCGAGGTGCGATCGCCCGGTCTACCCTCCGTGTGGGTACTTAGGTAGGTCGAATTTGGCGAGCAACCCTATCCCACGCGGGGGCCGATTGGCACGATCGCGGTGAGACCGAAAGGTCCACCCGTGACTGGTTCCCGGCGTTAGTCCGAGAGGGTCACGACTGGATTGTCCGCCCGGTGGGCGACGTGCCGCGATTCGAGTTACGTGGCCGTCCGCACGCCGGCGGGCGCGAATCCGCAACAATATATATATATATATATATATATATATATATATATATATATATATATATATATATATATATATATATATACATACATATATAATTGTTACGAATTTGGAATTCGATTGCACACAACATACAGGTTCCTTAAGTCAGCTATGTCGATAAGTGCTTGTTCCCTAGATAGCTCACCTTTCATTGTTTAAATGTTTAGAAATCGATGAGATGCGCTGCGGATCGATTTAATAGTTAGGGAGCGAACAATGGAGACGTCCCTCCCCCTCTTCTGCGAAGAGGAAGAAGAGCCCTTTCATCCCGTGATTCATGACGTCAACAACTCCCTCCCACCCGTAGTTGAGCGGGGGATGGATCACGAGGGCATGAGTCACGCCGGGCGCGGGGGTGGGGGCGGAGAAGGATAAAGAGGAGATCCTTTCTTTGTTCGGAAGCTTTTTGCTTCTGGAGGGGTGGTCGTTCAGCAGGCCGTCGGGTCCTGTTTGGCTTGGGTTAGGGTTGAGGCTTTCGGAAGTTTTTTGCTTCTGCTGAGTCATTGTTCAGCAGGCCGTCGGGTCCTGCTTGGCTCGGGAGAGCTTCGGCTGCGGCCTGGCTCGGGAGGAGGCTTTTTGAAGTCTTTCTGCTTTGGTGGTTCAGCGGGCCTTCGGCTTCTGCTTGGCTCGGTAGACTTCTTGGAGAACTGCTTTGTTTGGAAGAGAGCTGAGCCGGTTGCTCGGCTCGAGCTGCTGGTGGTGGTTCTTCTTCTTCTTGGTTCGTGGAGCTCTTTGTTCTCCGTTTTGGTTCCCGACTTGGTGCGAGTCATCGACTTCATCTGGCAGGTGGTTCTTCGAGGGAAGCGACGCATCTCCGGGAAGGATCCGCGCCTCCACTGTTACGGCGCCGGTGCGTCGGCCGAGAACCGACCGCTCTGACGGAGCCGCAAGTTGAGTCGGCCCGACCGATCGCCCGGAATATAGATCGTCGCCCGGATAATTCCGAGTCGACGGGTCCTTGTACAAGAACCGAAATACGCCAATGGGCAGACCACGTGGGGTAGGGTCGATTGCCAAGTGCACATTCGTACAAGGTAGACCAACAATAATAGACAACATAAAAATCGACTTAATTACAAGCAATCTTCAATTTACCAAAATACCCACGTGAAATACCCACGTGATAAATTGAAGCAATCTTCAATTTACCTAAATACCCACGTGATCCAACTACCGGGTATTCCACCCTCGACGGAACTTGTACGGAACAAGCCGCTGAGGCAAGCCTGTCCCATGCGCGATTCCGAGCGGCTTAATTGCCGAGAACCGTCGGTCCAAATGTCCCCCTTTTACGGCAAACCAACGGCTTTCTAACTCCCAACACACAAAATGCTCAGTCAATGAAAGAATCGACGCGACGAGCTGAAAACATTTAACAATTGCGGTATTTATTAATAATAATGGGGAACTAGGGAAGCACGTAAGAGCAGAACTATACCGACGAAACGAAATGCAATGCAAACATTTACAGCACACAAAGCACTTAACAATTTCCTACTTCTTAGACGGGCCCACAGATACACGTACGCACACACACACCCAAGAAATGGTGGCTGAGGCCTTTTATAACGGACTCCAGCTCGGAGCACAGGTGAGCTGAAACCCAGGACCTATCTCGAACCTCTCCACCTCGTGTGGTCTTACAGTTGTTTGGACCTGGGCTCCAACGAGAGCGAGCTGGATCCAATCGCCATGAGCCGTGATCCTTCCCAAGCTCCAGCGAATCCTCCTGTGCTTCTCAACACGTGCTGGTGAGACGAGGCGCCGATCCTTCCCGTCGATGCGCCGCTTCCCCGAGGAACCACCTCCAAGATGAGGCCGATGAGTCGCACCAAGCCGGGAACCAAATGGAGAACAAAGAGCTCCACGAGCCAAGAAGAAGAAGAAGAACCACCACCAGCAGCTCGAGCCGAGGAACCGGCTCAACTCTCTTCCAAACAAAGCAGCTCTCCAAAAAGTCTCCACCTGAGCCAAGCCGAGGCCGAAGCTCCCTGAGCCACCAACCCACTCGAACCAAGCAGGACACGAAGGCCTGCTAACAACCAAAGCAGAAAGCTTTCACAAAGCCTCCTCCCTAACCCAAGCCAAGCAGGACTCGACGGCCTGCTGAACAACCACCACACTCAGCAGAAGCAAAAAGCTTCCGAAAACCTCAACCCTAACCCAAGCCAAACAGGACCCGAAGGTCTGCTGAACTACACAGCACCCGAACAAAGAAAGGATCTCCTCTTTATCCTTCTCCGCCCCCTCCCCCGCGCCCGGCGTGACTCATGCCCTTGTGATCCATCCCCCGCTCAACCACGGATGGGAGGGAGTTGTTGACGTCATGAATCACAGGACGGAAGGGCTCTTCTTCCTCTTCGCAGAAGAGGGGGAGGGACGTCTCCATTGTTCGCTCCCTAACTATGAAATCGATCCGCAGCGCATCTAATCGATTTCTAAACATTTAAACAATGGAAGGTGAGCTATCTCGGGAACAAGCACTTATCGACATAGCTGACTAAAGGAACCTGTATGTTGTGTGCAATCGAATTCCAAATTCGTAACAATATATTGTTGTGGTTACCAAATTCGCAAACCACCATTCAGGTCCCTTAGGTGAGGTATCTCGGTAAGTACATGTGTAGTTAGGCCCAAACCCGTTGTCTAGTGGGAATACATGTCATTTATGCGTGCTGCGACTCTTCAGGATAGCCGTTTTTCTTTTACTATCTTTAATTTGGACCAACCGCCATTGTTACCACCACCAGTCACAACATCAACCACCAACCACAACGCCGCTTCACCACAACCGCCACGACCTTCACGTCACACCTCGCAACCGTCGCATCGCCACCGTTCTTGCGCCGCCTGTGGGTACCGGTGTTGGACTCGTGCAGGGCGTGCGCCGAACAGCGTGTACAAAATCACGGATTTTGTGCTTCAAAAACGGATCAAAAACGACACACGCCCACTTTTTGCCGTCCAATCGGTGAGCGAGGGGCGAATTGGCCCCGCCCCCAGGGCGTTGGAGGGCGATCGATATATGCAAATTTATGGATCAAAAAGCATTCACGCCCACTTTTTCTCGGGCCAATGGGGAGCGAGGTGAAAGGTCGAAGGGAGGGGGTCAAAGATGAGAGGGCGAAGCTACGGGGCTGATAAAAGCGACCGTGTTCGTCAGTCGAGAGTAGGAGAGTAGGAGAGTCGAGAGGGAACAGAGAGTCAAGACTTCGCGGGCGGTGGAGTTGGCAAGAAGGAGCTGGTCGTCGTGTGCGTTGGAGTCGGAACGGAGGGGACGGAGCTGTGGAGAGGCGGCGAGGGCAGACGAGGGGGTCCTCGCGTCGTGCAGGGAGCTGCACCCCAGGGAGGCCGACAGCGCGACCTGGCTGAGGTGGAGACGCTCGTTGCGGGGCAATAAAAATCCTCTATACCCCGAGCATCAGCAACCCCCTCCTGTTCCCCCCCGCGCTGAGATAGTGCGACCAAGGGGGCCCCTTTCCCACCCCCTACCAGACACTGCCCGCGAGGCCCGCGGAGTTGAGGCACCATCGCCGCTCCGCGTCTCATCACCAGACGGGTAGGCCCGACCCGGTCTCGGCCTCAGGCCCGCCTCATCCTTGAGGGTATTCTTTTCCTTGGTTTTGGGTATGTGTTGTCGGCGCCGTCTGTGAAGTAGAATTGTATAAGTGTTGCCGTGTGCTCGGTAGTCGGTATTAGCTCTGCATTGTGTCCTCGCTTTTACATTTGCTTTTTGTGTAAATTGCATTGTGTTTTTCTTTTCTGTGTGAATTTGGTGGAATTGAATATGTGTGCTTTCCGTTCGTCGCGAATAAATGTGCTTCGTGTTGAACTGTTTCCCGCTTCGCTTCGTCATTTCTTTCTTTGAATTCACGTAAAGGGTTGGTAGTGGGCTGAATACGCCCGATAATTAATCGAACCGTCGAGGTCGACGATAACACCGCTCGGTTATTCTGATAGTACGGAACGGGTCGCTTAAGTGGCCCGTGTCCGAAGTCGACCTGCGGCGAGGTGCGATCGCCCGGTCTACCCTCCGCGTGGGTACTTAGGTAGGTCGAATTTGGCGAGCAACCCTATCCCACGCGGGGGCTGATTGGCTCGATCGCGGTGAGACCGAAAGGTCCACCCGTGACTGGTTCCCGGCGTTAGTCCGAGAGGGTCACGACTGGATTGTCCGTCCGGTGGGCGACGTGCCGCGATTCGAGTTACGTGGCCGTCAGCACGCCGGCGGGCGCGAATCCGCAACACTGGTGTCAGGAGTGGGATACAAATTCATCGCCCTCCTCACGGCACTGGTATCGGAGAACAGGAAAACGGGCTCTCCTGTCTCCAGCTAAATTCACGGGAATCGGTCCAGGGGTGAGAGAAGCGACCCCCGATTCCCTCCAAATTACGAGCGATTCAAATTAACCCTTTAAGAGAAGCAAGATGGCGTCTCAAGGCGAGCGGGAGCCGGGGGTATTAGAAATGGATGTAGAATGTGTAGGATCCATGGTCCAGGATGGAATCCCCGAGCAGGAAATGTTGATTGTGCAGGAACATGAACTCGTCCAACTGAACCCAGAGCCCGAAATAGGTGCGGCAGCGGCCGCGGTGTATGACACCTCCCCTCCCCCTCTCCACCAAAACCCTTCCCCAACCCCTGCTGAAACGGCTCACCCAAGCGTACCCGACATGGCCCAGCTAATCACCATGCTGGCACAAATGAATGCGGAAATGACAGCGAAGATGAATGCGAACATGAACAAGCAAATGGACGAAATAAAAACGAAGATGGATGCGAATACACAAAAATTGGATGCGAATACACTACACCACAAATGAACGGAATGGAAACAAACATGCAGGAAGAAACGAAAAAGCTCCGGGGTGAGACGCAGAACATGGGCCGATGCCTGCAGGCGGGCATGAAGGCCGTGACCAGGGAGCTGGGAATGGCGACTCCACGTGTGGAAGCAAACGAGCTGGAAGGGGGTGCAACGGCTGACAGGCCCGCGGTGGAGGCGGGTAAAAAAATAATTCGGGGGGCGTGTTGGGCGAGGGTCGTGACAGAGGAATCGACGGTGACCAAAAGGGAAAAATTAAATGGGGAGACTAAAACGTGTGAGACGAGACACGAAATGACGACAACGGAAATAATAGTGGAGACAAGGGAGGTAAAAGGTGAAGAGTTGGTAGAGACACGGGAGATAGAAAAAATAGAGGAGAGACAACACGATGAAGACGGGGTAAGTAACGCACACACACACACACACGGAGGTAGTGGAGGATAGTGAGGTTGAGCTCGCGGAGCGTGTAGGGACCCAGTGCGAGCACCTGGATGGCCTCCTCCAGGAACGAGGGGAGGGAGTCTGCCCCCTTGAGGCGAGTCACGACCAGGTGAGTTCGGTCGTGCTTTGCGAGGTTGAGGGTACGAGTGCTGTGAACGGGTGCTTGGAGAGCTTGGGGGGTATAGAGGCCCCGGAGACCCTTGTGGGGACACAAATCCCCAGTATGGTTGTCCCTGTGTGTGTGGTGCAAAATGTGAGTGCGTCCCCGTGTGTGGAAGCGACCCCGTGTGTGAGTGGTGTGGTGGCGAGTGTGCCGGAGTACGTGCTTCCCAGCACGCCGTGTGTGGATGAGGCACCGTGTGTGGAAGAGGCCGTGTGTGTGAGTGAAACGGCCAGTATGAGTGAGGCACCGCGGGTGAGTGCCCCCGCGTGTGTAAGTAGTATGGTTTGTGTGAGTAGTGAGGCACGCGTGAGTGAACGGCCGAATGCAAAGGAGACCGTGTGTGTGAGAGAGCGGTATGTAAGGGAGATGTCGGTTGGCATGCGGGAGCACGCAGCCGCGTCTCCCGGTGTGAATGTGATGGAGTGGACTGTGTGCGTCGTAACACGCAGGTATGCGTGTGTGGAATGGAGACGGAGACGGCGACAGAGGAGAGAAAGCCGAGTGGCGGCTGTAGTTGCTTCGAGGACCGTGCCGGGTTCACCCAGCAGTGAGCACGCGGTTCGTGCTGTGCAACGCACGAGACCGCCACGTGCTCGCTTGCGAGAGTGAAGTCCCGGTCCGGAAACGCACGCGGTGGATTTGCCGATCCCGCGGACGGACAAGTTTAGGCAGGTAAACGGATTTGGACCGGACGGGTTCTCCACGCGATCGTGTGTGTTAAGCTCCAACGGGCAAAGCACATGTGTTCGCGTGGGGAACCCCTCGAGACGTGGGGCTTGTGTTTTTTTTTTATGCGCACGGTGACGTCATGGCTGCACGTGGGGTTGGAATCCTGCAGGAGGGGTATCTCTGCCGGATGGTACCGTCCAAGGAGGGACGAGGAACACGTGCAGCTGCATGACGTCACGGGCAGGTGCAAAGTGCGCGAGTTGCCGCGCAGGTGCTGCGCATGAAAAAAAAAAAAAAAAACAAGCCTCACTTTCGGGTGCACAGGATTCCTGGGCAAGGGGTGGAAGACCCCCTTGACCGGGGCACAGGATGGAAACTAGTTAGGGGGAAGGGTTAGCTTAGCTAGACCGACTTCATGGGGCAGGGGTAAGTCCTCATGGAGTCCGTGGAATGGATTAGTTAGAGGGATTGTAGCCAGATGTAGGTTGGGAAATAAAATGATGATTAGAAGACAGTGACAGACTTGTGGATGTGTAGAGGGGACGTAGCTTAGCTACGTAGAGTTAAATGGAACGTGCTATAGTTTAAGGGACGACGTGGGAGCACGAGTTAGTTAGGGGATGTAGTTAGGAGGATGGCAGAGTTCAGCGGTGTGTGTGTTGAAGAGTTGTGGGTTGTGAGGTGAGTACTTGTTGAGTGAGTGAGGCCAGCGGGTCTGTGTGTGTGGAGTGAATGGGGAATGCATGGTGCGATGAGTGATTGGGGGGAGGAGTGACTCCCGCCCAAGGGCCCCCGGGGTCAGAGTAAAGTGAGTTAGGGGGTTCGTTAAATTACAAATTGGAGGTCGTTTTGTTGTTGGTGGGGAAGTAGGCTCGAAACCCGTTTGGAGGGGTGCAGGAGCCCTGTTGACGGGCTTGGGAGCGTGGCTGCGAAAGGTGAGTATCGCTGAGTGGGTACCCCGGGCACCAGGCTAGTCGGCCGCGGTAGGCCATGGGCCCATGGGGGGCCGGGATAGAGTAGTGGGCACGGGTGCGCCTGCTTGGTGCGGGGGCCCGGGGCGCCATTAGCCGCGTGGGCAGTGTTGTGGGCAAGGGTGACCCTCGGAAAGGGGCCTGGGAAGCCAGCCTGCCACGTGTGCGTTTCAGGGGAGGTGCCATGGGGGGCACTCCCCGGTGTTAGGGAGCTGGTAGGCTCGGAGGCAGTGTAGTGCCCGGGGGTGCCATAGCGGGAGATTCGGCAGAGGGTCATGCCTGCCAAAGGGAGCCACGTGTCCCAGCCAGGAGACCGTGTGAGGGCACGGAGAGAAAATTGGGGGGCGAGGCCCGAAATTGTGAGGACACCAACACAGGCGACGGGAATCTGGGTTGTTAGAACCAATAGTTTAAGCGAGAGGCGCTTGTTGAAAGCCCCGGGGTAGTTTAACAGTTAAATGGTTAGGGTAGATTAGGAGATGTACCCCTCCGCACCATCCATCCCCTCGCTGTCGTTGTGGGCCGCTGGACCCACTTTGGTTATAGATCGCCGAACTCTGGGGAGGCCATTCTGAGGCTTCGTTGGGCCTCGACACAGGACGTTAGCTCTCCCTTGTTCCCCTCCGGGAAGGGAACGTAGGGGTTGGGAGTAGGCTAGGTGACAGGATAGGGTAGCCGAACAAGGACGATAAAGGGGGTTAGGGGACGATTTATAGTGGGGGAGTAAAAATAAAAACAACAAAAAAATAAGTTGGGGCTAAATTGGGGTTTGACAAATTAAGGGAGTGGGTATGTACAGTGACAGGCAAAGGCGATAGGTTGGGAGGGAGACAGGTAGGTAGGTCCGAGCCCGCCTTCCGAGTGGCCAGCACCACCGCACTCCCTCCACCAACCTCCACTGAACGGCAAAGGCTGGCCAACTTCATCTGCCGGCTGGCTGTTTTTCTTCAAGGCCTGTGCCGGCCAGTTCATCTGCGGGCTGTGTTTGCCTGCAGCGGCCTTCTTCTGCGGGCTGTGTTTGCCTGCAGCGGCCTTCTTCGGCGGGCTGTGTTTGCCTGCTGCCTTTGCCATGCCATGCCCACTGCCCACGTTCACCGCCCCGTTAAATTTTTGCTTTGCCCCCCCCCCCTGTTCATTTCCATGTGCGCCAGGATCCGCAAGGCAACAGTTTGCAAGCTGCAAGAACTGCCCCGTTGGCAGCTACAACACGGGCCTGCAGTGGCGGCCCGTGCACCGTGTTTGTGTTCACCCATCCATTCGTTGTGTTCATTGCGTGTGCCACTTGAGCTGGCACGGAGACTGCGTTGTGCAGCCCATGCACCGTTGTGGTTCACTGCGTTCAGTTCAAAAGGGAAGGCCTTGGACTGCGTGTGAGCAGCCAGCCACGTTCCCTGTCACCTGCATTGTTTTGAGCCAGAGACTGCATGCGGGCAGCCTGGCTCCCTGCTAACTGCTTTCTTTTTGCAGAGTTCATTGATCCTGGGCCATGGTTTAGTGTAAAATTTGTAAGTTAAGGTTAAGATGTACTGTAAATATGAGTGTGCCCCCGGCATGTATGTCTTAGCGCCGGCAATTTTATTTAAGTCGTCCGTGTGAGTGAGTTTGTTTAGGTAGTTACGCAGCCCTCAGGTTATTTATTTTGGGGACACGAATACCATGAATGTCGCACTCAGGGATCCGTAGGTAAAATGTACTAGGGGAAAACTACACATGATGGCACACGAAAATTTGACGACTCGGGACGAGTCTGTAAAAAGGGGAGGGGGTAGTGTTGTGGTTACCAAATTCGCAAACCACCATTCAGGTCCCTTAGGTGAGGTATCTCGGTAAGTACATGTGTAGTTAGGCCCAAACCCGTTGTCTAGTGGGAATACATGTCATTTATGCGTGCTGCGACTCTTCAGGATAGCCGTTTTTCTTTTACTATCTTTAATTTGGACCAACCGCCATTGTTACCACCACCAGTCACAACATCAACCACCAACCACAACGCCGCTTCACCACAACCGCCACGGCCTTCACGTCACACCTCGCAACCGTCGCATCGCCACCGTTCTTGCGCCGCCTGTGGGTACCGGTGTTGGACTCGTGCAGGGCGCGCGCCGAACAGCGTGTACAAAATCACGGATTTTGTGCTTCAAAAACGACACACGCCCACTTTTTGCCGTCCAATCGGTGAGCGAGGGGCGAATTGGCCCCGCCCCCAGGGCGTTGGAGGGCGATCGATATATGCAAATTTATGGATCAAAAAGCATTCACGCCCACTTTTTCTCGGGCCAATGGGGAGCGAGGTGAAAGGTCGAAGGGAGGGGGTCAAAGATGAGAGGGCGAAGCTACGGGGCTGATAAAAGCGACCGTGTTCGTCAGTCGAGAGTAGGAGAGTAGGAGAGTCGAGAGGGAACAGAGAGTCAAGACTTCGCGGGCGGTGGAGTTGGCAAGAAGGATCTGGTCGTCGTGTGCGTTGGAGTCGGAACGGAGGGGACGGAGCTGTGGAGAGGCGGCGAGGGCAGACGAGGGGGTGCTCGCGTCGTGCAGGGAGCTGCACCCCAGGGAGGCCGACAGCGCGACCTGGCCGAGGTGGAGACGCTCGTTGCGGGGCAATAAAAATCCTCTATACCCCGAGCATCAGCAACCCCCTCCTGTTCCCCCCCGCGCTGAGATAGTGCGACCAAGGGGGCCCCTTTCCCACCCCCTACCAGACACTGCCCGCGAGGCCCGCGGAGTTGAGGCACCATCGCCGCTCCGCGTCTCATCACCAGACGGGTAGGCCCGACCCGGTCTCGGCCTCAGGCCCGCCTCATCCTTGAGGGTATTCTTTTCCTTGGTTTTGGGTATGTGTTGTCGGCGCCGTCTGTGAAGTAGAATTGTATGTGTTGCCGTGTGCTCGGTAGTCGGTATTAGCTCTGCATTGTGTCCTCGCTTTTACATTTGCTTTTTGTGTAAATTGCATTGTGTTTTTCTTTTCTGTGTGAATTTGGTGGAATTGAATATGTGTGCTTTCCGTTCGTCGCGAATAAATGTGCTTCGTGTTGAACTGATTCCCGCTTCGCTTCGTCATTTCTTTCTTTGAATCCTCATCTTGCTTCACGTAAAGGGTTGGTAGTGGGCTGAATACGCCCGATAATTAATCGAACCGTCGAGGTCGACGATAACACCGCTCGGTTATTCTGATAGTACGGAACGGGTCGCTTAAGTGGCCCGTGTCCGAAGTCGACCTGCGGCGAGGTGCGATCGCCCGGTCTACCCTCCGCGTGGGTACTTAGGTAGGTCGAATTTGGCGAGCAACCCTATCCCACGCGGGGGCTGATTGGCTCGATCGCGGTGAGACCGAAAGGTCCACCCGTGACTGGTTCCCGGCGTTAGTCCGAGAGGGTCACGACTGGATTATCCGTCCGGTGGGCGACGTGCCGCGATTCGAGTTACGTGGCCGTCAGCACGCCGGCGGGCGCGAATACCGCAACAATATATATATATATATATATATATATATATATATATATATATATATATATATATATATATATATATATATATATTGTTGTGGTTGACCAAATTCGCAAACCACCATTCAGGTCCCTTAGGTGAGATATCTCGGTAAGTATATGTGTAGTTAGGCCCAAACCCGTTGTCTAGAGGGAATAAATGTCATTCATGAGGGCTGCGACTCTTCAGAATAGCCGTTTTTCTTTTACTATCTTTATTTTGGACCAACCGCCATTATTACCATCTCCAACCACGTCTCAACAGCCATCACAACAACAACCACCAACCACAACGCCGCTTCACCACAACCGCCACGACCTTTACCGTCACAACTCGCCACCATCGCATCACCGTCATCTCGCGCCACTCGTGGGCACCGATGCTGGACTCGTGTAGAGCGCGCACCGAGCAGCGTGTTCAAAAGCATCGCGGACTTTCCGCAGAAAAACGGATCAAAAACGACTCACGCCCACTTTTGTTCCGTCCAATCGGTGAGCGAGGGGCGATTTGGCCCCGCCTCCAGGGCGTTGGAGGGCGGTCGCTATATGCAAATTCATGGATCAAAAAGCATTCACGCCCACTTTTCCTCGGGCCAATGGGGAGCCAGCAAGAGAGGTGAAAGGTCGGAGGCAGAGGGTCAAAGATGAAGGAGCGAGGCCACGGGGGATATAAGGGGCCGCGTTCGTCAGTCGAGGCAGTTCAGTTCGCAGGAGGAAGAGTTGAGTTGGAAGCGGAGAAGCAGTTCGCAGTTGGGCAGTTCGCAGTTGGGAGTTCGCGGAGTCGGAGTGAAGAGGACGGAGCTGTGGAGAGGCGGCGGCGGCGAAGGCGGTCGAGGGGGTGCTCGCGTCGGATTCGGGGAACTGCGGAGAGAAAGGCCGGCGGCGCGACCGAGGTCGTGGTGGAGACGCTCGTCGCGGGACCCGCGATTTTGTGAAATCCTCCTTTCCCCGAGCATCAGCAACCCCCTCCTGTTTCCTCCCGCGCTGAGATAGTGCGACAAAAGGGGGCCCCCTTCCCACCCCCTACCAGACACTGTCCGCGAGGCCCGCGGAGTTGAGGCACCACCGCCGCTCCGCGTCTCATCATCAGACGGGTAGGCCCGACACGGTCTCGGCCCCAGGCCCGCCTACCCCCTCATCCTGGAGGGTGGTTCTCTTTTCTTTTGCTTTGGGAATATGTGTTGTCGGCGCCGTCTGTGAAGTAAAATTGTATAAGTGTTGCCGTGTGCCGGTAGTCGGATAGATCTGCATTGTCGCATTTGCTTTTTGTCTTCTTCTTTTCTATGTGCTTTTGGTGGAATTGTATATGTGTGCTTTCCGTTCATCGCGAAATAAATGTGCTTATTATTGAACTGTTTTCCCGCTTCGCTTCGTCATTTCTTTCATTGAATCCCCATCTTGCTTCACGTAAAGGGTTGGTCGTGGGCAAAGACGCCCGATAATTAATCGAACCGTCGAGGCCGACGAATAACACCGCTCGGTTATCCCGATAGTACGGAACGGGTCGCTTAAGTGGCCCGTGTCCGAAGTCGACCTGCGGCGAGGTGCGATCGCCCGGTCTACCCTCCGCACAGATGCCAACCCTCCCGATTTCATCGGGAGGCTTCCGAAAATTCACCCAAACTCCCGCCCTTACGATCACTATCCTTATCCTCCCGAAATTTTGATATTTTTGCACTGTTCACTAATCAGAATGTACTAGTATGAGAATTGAATGAAAAGCATCGTCTGCTACGTATAGCATGTGGTAACTCCATAACGTTCGCTGCTACCAAATTGTCCGTAAAAAATTGCAAATTCAAATGAGGAGCAGCGAAACATTGTGTCTGGATCTCGCTTATGCGATCATGCACTGAGATTTAGTGCATGCGGTATGTGTGCAATACAGTGCATGCGGTATGTATGCACAGTGTATATGCATGCGATACGCTCACTGCATGCAGCTGGGCCCCGTACCAGCCCGGCGGTCGCGACCACCGTGCGGTGTTTAACAGCCGCTAGAGTTCTACGAGTCGCGCTGCAGCTGTGGAACATCGACTTCGAAGTTACCGATGCTTCAAGCCCTCGATGTTGATTACGAAATGGCAGAAAAGAAGCTTACGAAGACCAAGAAATGGTCTCAGAAGTACAAGACCGAATACAGTCTCCAATACCCGTGTATTCGAAAGTCTGAAAGAGGAATTCATCATGCGTATTGTACAGTATGCAGCGTTGATATTTCAGTTGAGCACGGAGGTCGCGATGATATTCGGAAGCACGTTGGAAGCAAACGGCACACAGACATTGCAAAGGAGAGATCTTCGAGCACGAGTACCGGTACACTTCTGAATTATTTCACCAAACAAGGGACAAGCGAGGAAGAGGATGTTACCCGAGCGGAACTTCTCTTTAGTGGATTTATTGTGGAACATAACTTGCCCATATCAGTCTCAGATCATGCTGGACCTCTATTTCAAAAGATGTTTCCAGATTCAAAAGTTGCTTCAAAGTATGGATGTGCAAGAACAAAAACTTCAGCAATAATTGGTGAGTTGTCAAATGTTACTGCTTCATCTCTTGCCGATATTGCTAGCCTAGCTACAGACGGTAGCAATGACAGTGGTGAGGCCCAGCTATATCCTGTCCTGATTTCGTACTATGACAACAGTGCTGGGATTGTGAAGCAAGGTTTGCTAAGTTTGCCTGCGTGCAAACAAGATTCCACTGGAGAAAACATTTTCAAACTGCTTGATCATGAGTTCAGTGACAGGAAAATTCCGTGGGGAAATTGTGTTTCCTTTTGTGCTGATAATGCCTCTGTCATGGTGGGCAAGCACAAAGGAGTCGCTGCTTATATCCACAAACAAAATCCAGAGTGCTACATCATGGGATGCCCTTGCCATATGATGCACAATACGGCCAAGAAGGCGGCTCAGGCCTTACCCATTGAATTAGATGACTTTCTCATCGATATTTACTACTACTTGGACAAAAGTAGTAAACGCGTCAAAGGAGTGAAAGCACTGCAAGAACTCTGTGATGCCCCGACACACAAGATTCTGAAGCATGTCGCAACAAGGTGGCTGTCCCTTGGTCAGTGCCTAGACAGGCTGAATGAACAGTGGGAGCCACTTCGCCTCTTCTTCAAAGAAGAAGTACGAAGAAAAATGCAACCAACTGTAGCCAAGACTCTAACAACGAGCAAGAAGGACGGCACTGTATCTACTGCCAGTACTGGCACTGCAGGATCAAGCACTAGTGGAGCAGCATTCACCACTACCACTGCAGTATCTGCTGCGAAGAAGACAGTAGGGACAGCACCAAAACCAATGCTGAGAGCAGGTAGCATCACCGGCCCTTCATCACGTTCATCTACAAAGCAGATCCCTTCAGAGTCGAGAAAGACTGTGATAGTCCCATCTACAGGCAAAGAAGGACCCAAGTTAAGTTCTGCTTTTGCCAAATCACTTGATAGAAGCTCAGCAAAACCTTCGAATCAGAGGTCTTCTTCCTTGGCTGCACCTACCTCAAGCTCTCTCCTCAAACGTAAAATTGGATCTGGTACTACGAGTCTGACCTCTTCTGCTGGCAGTAAACGCAAGTGTGATCGCCCTGCGGCTAAGTGTACTACGAGTTCTACAACTAAAAGCGCATCTTCCTCAAACACTGTGCAGGAATCTAGAGAAAAACGTGTCAACAGGATGTTCTTGTCTCCACAAACAAAACTCTATTGTTTCTTCCTTCGATATGCTAACAAGCTTTTTGAGAAGGGGAATCTTCTGCTCCAAAGAGACGAACCCTGTATTCATCTCCTGCACGGAGAATTGAATGGTCTTCTGAAAGATATCTTCGTACGGTTTTTGAAACCATCGGTGTCATCGGTTGCTCTGGTAAATGTACCCTTCTCTGACAGAAATCATCAGAAGAATGATGAGGACCTCATGATTGGGAACGATGCCAAACTGTATATAAGGGAACAAAGGAGTCTCAAGAAATCCACCTTCACTCTGAGTGAGTCAGACATCCAAGGTTTCTTCAGTGCAGTTCGCTCATATTATGTGAAAGCCTGCAATTACATCTTCAAAACCTGGCCGCTAGATGATGAATTAGCCAAGCATGCTCAGGTGCTGGATGTTAAGCTACACCAAGAAGTGGGGTTTGACTGTGTGGAGTTTTTCATCAAGAAATTCCCCTGTCTGTTCAGTGGCGGTGATAGTGACATAGACAGTCTTGAGAGTGAATTCGCTCACTACCAGGCAGACGCCTCCATAGCTACAATTGCTACTGAGACAGTGAGAGTGGATGAGCAGTGGCATCGGATTTCACAGCTCACAGATCCCTGCACTGGTGCCAAGAAGTATCCTAATTTGAGCAAAGTGATGAAGGGAATCTTGGTCATTCCTCATTCGAACGCATCATGTGAGCGGGCACTCAGTCTTGTACGGAAGAATCATACTGAATTTCGTCCCAATTTGAGTGTCAAAACCCTGGAAGCTCTCTTAATTGAAAAACTAGCTCATAGCACCCCTTGCTACCAGAGAGAATACAGCAAAGACATAATCAGAAGGGCTAAAAGAGCCACACAGCTGGCACTCAGCAAAGCTGCCATGGAAAAAGCAAGCAGCAGTAGTACCAGCCAGTAAGGTAAGAAAAATATTGCTTCTTTTGTGCTTTTTGTTAATCTTTGATTGTCCCCTAACTTACTAATATTAACATACATGTAACATTAAAAAGTGCACAATTTTCCCCTTTTTTGTTCAAAAAGTGGGAATTCTTAACATGTTAAATGCTCCAAAATAGGGCTCAGAGGGCACTAGAGAGCGTCTAGAACCCCAGAGCTTCCAGGGCCCTAAGGCGGGCCCTGGACCCCGCCACAAGGATCGAGCACTCCGCACTCGAGATGTGCGCTTAGCGCACATTATTTGGTGTCGGTTGCAAATCCTCCCTAATTCTGATTTCCAAAAGTTGGCATCTCTGCCTCCGTGTGGGTACTTAGGTAGGTCGAATTTGGTGAGCAACCCTATCCCACGCGGGGGCCGATTGGCTCGATCGCGGTGAGACCGAAAGGTCCACCCGTGACTGGTTCCCGGCGTTAGTCCGAGAGGGTCACGACTGGATTGTCCGTCCGGTGGGCGACGTGCCGCGATTCGAGTTACGTGGCCGTCCGCACGCCGGCGGGCGCGAATCCGCGACAATATATATATATATATATATATATATATATATATATATATATATATATATATATATATATATATATATATATATATCTATATGTATGTATATATGTATATATATATATATATGTATATATATGTATATATATATATATATATATATATATATATATATATATATGTATATATATATATATATATATATATATATATATATATATATATATATATATATATATATATATATATATATATATATATATATACATATACATATATACTGAAACGCAAAATATACATATGAAACATATATACATATATAAATTTTTTAGTACACAAACATATATACATATATACATATATAAAATACATATATACATATGAAACATATATACATATATACATATATACAGAAGAGAGAGAGACATATATACTGAAACGCAAAAGAAACTTACCACTTGTTTTAAATGTAATAAAAGTGTAACAGTGCAAAATATAACAAACCAACAATTGCTAATTGAAACATTAGCATTTTATTGATGACATGTCAAGTTTTTGACCAAGATACACCATCTCATAAGTTTGTTCGACAGTACAGAACAGCACAGGGTGCAATGTCAGTCCCCTTTCAATAGCGTGTGTGGCCACCATTGTTTTGGATCCAGGCAGTGCATCGTCGGCGCATACTGCCTACCAGTCTTTGGATGGATTGCTGCTGGATTCTGTCCCACTCAGTCCTCAATGTCTGAAGCCATCTGACTTAGGACCATCTGCCTGTCCTGCCTTGCAGTGGTGACTCTTGGTCTCCCTGATCGAGGTCTGTCATCTGCAGAGTTGTGGAGGGTGTCTCTGTCCACCAGGGCCGATATTGTCTGGTGTGAACAGCCAAGGCGACGTGCCACCTCACGGTAGCTCAATCCGCCTTGCAGTATGCCCAAGGCACACTGCCGTTGATCCCTTGACAATCGTGGCATGTTGACTGAAATGCCCATTTTGCACTGGCTTTTTTAAAGCCAATATCAAGACATCACATGCAGCTCATTAAAATCATCCCATACCCCTTGGCTAATCACTGACAGTCAAAACGGCTGTTCAACAGCTGTGCTATGAAGTGACCATTGAAGGTTCAAGTGACCATCCGTGACCATTTTGTCTGACAGTGAGGAAACTATTGTCCACAAATAAGTTCACACATTTACTACACGCAGTGTTATTGTTGATATTTGAAGGTTTGAAAGGTGGTAAGTTTCTCTTGCGTTTCAGGGTATATATATATATATATATATATATATATATATTTATATATTTATATTTATATATTTATATATATATATATTTATTTATATATATATATATATTTATATATATATTTATATATATATATTTATATATATATTTATATATATATATATATATATATATATATATATATATATATATATATATATATATATACACATATATTTATATATATATTTATATATATATTTATATATATATATATATATATATATATATATATATATATATATATATATATATATATATATACATATATATATATATATATATATATATATATATATATATATATATATATATATATATATATGCCTAGGGCTAGCACTGGCTGGCTTCACCAGAAACAGGTGCTCAACAAGTTGTTTAGGTGATTCCTCTCGGAATTGGACGGGTTGCCCTCACACTTCGACCCTCAGAATCTTTGTACACGTCCACCAGGCCTTGTCGTCAAGCTTGGAAAAGTCTGACGGTAGGTTGCCGAGCCTAGAAATGGTTTGACCAACTGCTTGTGCTTCATGCAAAGCAGTTTGTGCTCAATTTCAGGACCTGACCTGCGGGATGGAATGATAAATTCGAGTCTGAAAATTGGCAGGACATTAAGTTGATGGCCATATCTGTGCAGCGCATTTGGCAGGAGTAATTAGCTCGAAGGCCTATTCTGCCTCGAGGTATTGCAGTTCTGTCACGTCTCCTTATTTCCCATAAAATGACTGAGACTTGTGAAGGAGCGGGACAAACACTTTATCAAGGACAAGGACTCCATATGGACGTGGGAATTTTGAAGGTGCGACAAAGACGGAACGTCACAATTAGGGAAGTGCTAGAGGCCTTGGGAATTCACACTTTATAATTACTAGCAGGCATCCGGGACAATTTGGGTTGTCCTGTTAATGGTCCCATCTGAACCGATGGCTCATGATGCTGGGAAGGCTCATGATCCCAAACACTCCCTTTTTCCAGGTTACTGTAATATCCTCTTCTTGCTGTGTTTCATTTGACTTGTGTGCAGCTTGTTCATCCCCATGTATCCTCCTCCCCCTCCCCTGATCTCACTTTCACTAAAATACTCTGCCGTTGGTGTTCCCCCTTTCCATTTTGTTCCCTTCCATTCAGCTCTAGCTCTTCCATGAACCTCAATCATGTATACAAAAATGAAACAAAGGTTAAAATCTCATCTGCTACTTCTGTTTGTCCATTGTCTACTCATGTCCTTAAATTAGCGTTGAAGTATTCTTATGTCTACTCATGTCCTTGTCTTGCATATAAAACAGGGTGGGGCATTTATATGTGACTGTTTTATTATCCTTATAACTTTTTTGTTTCTAAACCAAATAGAATAAAATTTAAATACAACATAGGCACATACGTTAAGTTTATAAAATCCACTTTGATTCTTTATTTCTTAAAAATTACATCAGACAAATGGTCCCCTTTGGAATTCGTTCATTCACGATAGCGGATCATGAAATTGTTAATTACCGCAAGCAATGTCTCTTGATCAATGGAGCGGATGGTTCCAGTGATGTTTGCCTTCAATTCATCGATCGATGTTAGATGCTCCTTATAAACTTTGCCCTTCATAAATCCCATAGGAAGAAATCTGGTGGAGTTAAATCTGCCAAATCAAAGTGTGCCTCATCTGTCATGATGACCCAGTTGGTGAAATTGGCATGCTCATTGCATTTAAGGTGCTCCATCTTAAAAATCTTTCAAGTATTATCTGTAAAACAAAGAAAACAATAATTAGTTATGCCAAGACTTCTTCCGGCTAGAAAGATTGCAAATGTGTCAGAGAGAAATTCCCCACCCTGGACATGTACAAGCTCCGATGTCAGCTCGAGACATTGTCGGCCACATCCAACTGTCCCAGTTTCTGGTGCTTACGAAGTGAAACTTCATGTGGTACTGTGCTGTGTTCAAACAGCAAGAGCATTTTCTCAAAGATCCCAAGGTGTCGTAGCCATGCAATGGATCATCGGTCTTGCTTAATGTCACAGCATCATCAAATTGTGTTAATTACTCGGCTCTCCTCTCTGGCGTTCCCAACTGAGCACTGCCCCCATGGAGCCGTGGGTAGCCCTCTGTTCAAATCCCGTGTGCCGTGTTTATTTGTACTTTGTCTGTTTTTGAGTAGGATGTTAATGTTGTTCATGTGTTGGTGATAGAAGGTGCAGAGACGTCTTCAAGATTGTGGTGGTGTGCGCCTGGTGTTCACATTATGTTGCAACAAGTTGCAGGACTTGGACACAGAAACACCTCGTTAGAGTTCTGACCTGTTTCCAGGACCAGGAGATTTATACCAGGTGTTCGAGCTTACATATGGTACCTTCATACGACCTCACCATAAGCGATGCATGCCAAAAGATGACGATGATAAAACATGGAGGGAAAATGCCGCGGCAATGAAACTTACCGGTATTGATACTGCTCTTTTTTTAATGGAAAATGGTCTCAAGGCTTGAGTAAGGCCATAAAAAGCAAATGGTGGGCATAAAAGGTAATTGCAAAGCCTAAAGTAAAGGGCTGCTCGAAAACAAGTCACGGGTAAACAGAAGCAATAAGATTGATTGTCATTTGAGAACGGGTCCCTGGCCTATTAACGCTTGGTCGTCAAAGGTCCATGAGGCCATTGTGACACTTGCAACAAATACAGTGTTGCTATGGTAGGTCGTCTTGTGGTCAGTTTTGTTTATTTGTGACTAGCATGGGAATCCAGCGTTTCCCGGTGCTGTTCTCATCCTGTTAGCATTTTGAAGAAATCAAATTTTGTTTTTTTTTCGATTTTTTTTGTGATGGCCTAAAACACTTCCCTACATCTATTAAGGAATGGGGTTGGGAATCAATTCAACAATACCTTTCACATAGCTACAAATATGCACAATGGAGAGATTAAAAAAATTCAAATTTGTTTTCAATTGTTTTTTTTGGCCTAAAACACACGCTAGCAATCACTGATGAACCTTTGAAAGTTTAATAAAGAACCGTTTGGCCATCTCTGAGAAAAAGGGTGACACATACACACACATACACACACACACACACACACACACACACACACACACACACACACACACACACACACACACACACACACACACACACCGGACGCATCTGGAGACAAACACCATCCAGACATAACCACCATACAGATATGTCCAGAGATAGAGAGGGGAGGGGAGAATGAGAGAGGTAGGTGTGGGAGGAGGGTACTGCACTATATTGGGAGTGGGTTTGGAAAGGATGGGACAAAGACAAATAGAGAGAGAGAGAGATAGAGAGAGAGAGAAAGAGAGAGAGAAAGAGAGAGAGAGAGAAAAAAGAGAGAGAGAGAAAAAGAGAGAGAGAGAGAGAGAGAGAGAGAGAGAGAGAGAGAGAGAGAGAGAGAGAGAGAGAGAGAGAGAGAGAGAGAGAGAGAGAGAGAGCAGGGGAGTTAGCAGAGATAATATGTTATGCTTTATGAACAACACACGCACGCACGCACACACATTAGTGCTTAGACAATATCGGCAATTTTTGGGGAATCAGCAGGTTGGAGTCAGTGTGATAACCTACTCCAGTACGTATCGTACACAACCCAAAAACCTTGAGTAGCTTTCACCAAAAAACAACGGAGCACGAACCGCTCGCTCAGGGTGACGGAGCACGAACCGCTCGCTCAGGGTGACGGAGCACGAACCGCTCGCTCAGGGTGACGGAGCACGAACCGCTCGCTCAGGGTGACGGAGCACGAACCGCTCGCTCAGGGTGACGGAGCACGAACCGCTCGCTCAGGGTGACGGAGCACGAACCGCTCGCTCAGGGTGACGGAGCACGAACCGCTCGCTCAGGGTGACGGAGCACGAACCGCTCCCTCAGGGTGACGGAGCACGAACCGCTCGCTCAGGGTGACGGAGCACGAACCGCTCGCTCAGGGTGACGGAGCACGAACCGCTCGCTCAGGGTGACGGAGCACGAACTGCTCGCTCAGGGTGACGGAGCACGAACCGCTCGCTAAGGGTGACGGAGCACGTCACCACTCGCTCTGAATTACATGGCAGGCAAAAGCTTCCTCAGTGAGTGAACGATTCGCTCAGAAGGATGTGGCACGGTGCCTCTATTGACTGTAAGGCGTTCAGCAAGTGGTTTAAGCACTCATGCAAGCACTCCAATTAAATTGTTGATCGGAAAGGTTGGCCAGGCTGTCGCTGCATATCATATAGGATCCCTTTAACTTTCAGGCCGGTCTTCACCGTGCATGCAGCAGTTAATGAAAGAAAATGAATTTGCTCAAATAATGACTTTATCCACAGAAGAGTTCCAGCTTAATGCAGAGCAACCCTGGAGACATCGCAAAGTTCAATTTCCCATGAAATAAACATTGCAGATAATAATCCGCCATCTTGCCTGCTCGTCTGTGCACGCGTCACGTGGTACATCGGTTCGGGGTCCGCGCAAATGTTATAGCTTCTTTTTTGCATCGCCCATAATTGAATTTGGAAAGCAATTATTTTTGAGATAAAAAGGTCAAAGGTCGACTCAAGGTCAAACTTCTAAAATCATCAAATTTCATCTGAAAAATCGTCGATTATAATCTGATTAACCTGGGAGTTAAGCAGCAATTGCATAGTACATCACTGAATTTGGAAAGCAACTATTTTTGAGGTCAAAAGGTCAAAGGTCGACTCAAGGTCAAACTTCTAAAATCATCAATTTTCAATTGAAAATTCATCAATTTACATCCCATTAACTGGAAAGTTGAACAGGATTTGCATAGTCTATCACTCACCCAGATAGCTCAAGTGGTAGAGCATTGGTATGGTTTGTTGGAAAACCTGGGTTTGATTCCTGGTCTGGGGCTGTAATTTTTTTTCCACATATATTTATGATATATATTTGACTGAGGCTCACTTGGCGACGCCTGGATGGGTTGAAGGGTCGAGGAGTAGCAGTTGAAATGCGAATCCTTTCCAGGTACCTCCTGATGACGTCATCTTTGCGTTTTGCTTGTTTGGGTTCCTTCTGATTACTCCAATGCAGGACTGTACCTATTTGGTCTTCCATTTGATTATAATTGAATTTAATCTCATTCTGAATTCAATTGAATAATGAATAATACTGAAAAAACGTAATGGGTCAGGGTCACGTGTCCAATCAAAGCGGGATGTCTTGGTCATCACTGCCAGCAGTTATAAAGTGGCAGTTCTAATTATGTCTCTTATTAATTATGTACCACATCAGTACACCACACAAAAAAAAGAGTCCTGGTGGTTTGCAATCTCTGATTGCTCTTTTTCTTGTTTTGGAGAGATTTCTCCCTGAGGCGATGCCATCGTTCTCGCAAAAGGCCAAACATTATATGTTGTCATTTATTTATTACCTCCACCACCAAAGGTGGAAAGAAGTTATGTTTTCACCCCTCTGTTTGTTTGTTTGTCTGTTTGTTTGTCTGTGTGAAGGATATCTCAAAAACTTGTCGACGGATTTGTACAAAACTTGATGGACAGCTTGGGTGTGTGACAAGGATGAATTGATTCGATTTTGGTGGAGATCCGAATCTGGATCCGGATACGAGGTTTATTTAATTTTTAAAGTGATTCTTCACCATTGAGAGATGGGGCTAAAGACGATATATCTATTGGGCCTGATATGTTCTATTGGATCAGGCATTGCACAGCGGAGGTATGTGCTCCACCCATCGGAGGTATGTGCTCTATCGATTGCCCTTCCAGTTTAGGAGAGAGTTCTCCCTGATGCAATGGTCGTTCTCGCAGAATGTCAACCATTATATCCATTCTAGCAGAACGTCAACCATTATATCCCTCCATCCATTGGAACCATACTCTGTGCAGAGCGTTGGTGCTGCTTCAGCAGTCTCCTTGGCTATTGGGCACAATCCTGGGTCGCCACTCCGACACAGGATACTAGCAAGCTGGCACTCATTTTGCCCACCTCGGAAGGATGGCAGGGAGTGTCCACCCCATCTGGTATTAATTAACCAGCCGAGTGGGATTTGATCTCAGGATCCGAGGATCCCAAGCCCACCATCACCTATTTCATCACCTGTTGTCATTTATTTATTTTGGCGAGAATTCTTCTCCAAGCAGGGACTGTGCAAGGTGGGTTTCATCTGTGCGTATAAATACCAATCATCTCTTCATTGCAGATTTTGACATCTGTGATCGCCACGTCCTGCGAAAAGCTTGCGTTTGCTCACGACACCTGGGATTGTCAGATGATATTGAAGGAAACCGTATTTGCAGCTCGGCAGGGGAAGGCGATTGCCTTGAGGCTGAGCTAAGGCCTACGGTGTGGTGCGGAGCTCGGGTGGTCTTGGATAACAGTGAGCCAACCGCATGAACTCCGCGCCGTATCATATTTGCCAATTCTTGCGCTGGATCATCACGAGCCTGGTTCTGCCATTTTTCAACAATTTCCAATGTGTGAAGCTTGAATTCTGGTTCAATGGATCCCTCTAATGTGAAACACAAGTCCGACTTCCCCTTGATTCTGAATAGTAAGGTTGCTGGAGGAAGGTGTGCATCAACACTGACCGTGAATCTGCAACACCCAGTGTTTATATGAATCTTAAATCGTCGCTTCCTCTGGATTTTACACCACCTTGGCTGCCATTGCCAATTTCCATGACACCGCCTTGTAGTTATCGAGTCCAGTCAAGTCATAGCCTGCTTCTGATGACATATATGATCAGATTTCTCCAAACATCCCTCTCATGCGCTGCTTCCTGAAGCACTGGCAGAGAAAGCTTGGTTGCAGCCTTTAACACATTCATTGTCTTCTTGTCCTTGCATATGGCAGCTTTGTTGCCGGGTAGGTATCATTTTGTTGGGGCATAACTATGTCGCTGATGCTGTGCCCCTATACCAGTACACTGGTACTCATTTCTCCAGCCATACCCTGTTCTTACTGTACCTTCTTGTTTCGTGTCCAGCTGGGCTTTTTTCAGACATATCCTGTGTCCTGACACTGCCTTATATCAATCCATTAATAACTGGACTCCAGATCTATCTGTCTTTGGCTCTTATTGAAAGCATAAGGATGAGGTCTATCATGATGTCCAACATTGCCAACTTTTGCTTTCCCGAACCACTGGTCCAGATCTATACATCTTGGTTGCACGTTTTGTGAACTGATTTGTTGCTTTTCTGGAACACGAGCAGATGTGCAGAAGGTGACGTTCTCCAGCACTCACAATGCACTCACCCAGACCAGGTCCATAAGGAACGACTGAATCGGTTACCTTTGCTTGCCCAATTCCTTGTTTAAGATCACCTTGCTGTCGATGGTTTAATGATCGGCTGAATCATTGTGCCATTTCTAAGCAGGTACCGGAGACGTCACCTTAACGGGCCCCGAAGGGTTACGACTCAGATTGCTCGATCATAAAGTGCTCTCATTGGATTTGCTTGTTGTTGTATGGACTCTGTTGTGCTTCAAACCATGGATTAGAAATGGATTGCTTTCGGATTCTTTTCAAACGCGTCTTCGATCGTGTGCTCCAGAACTGGCCTGGTTCTGAAGTTCTTGTTTTTAAATGGCGTGAGTTACCGCCAACTCCGCGTGCCGGTGCAGCACTGACGGTGGGAAGTTGTATCGTATCCACCACTGACTCTATTAAGGTGTGATCTACTATGTGCACTATATTGTTGGAAAAAGCTTTTTGAATCATGACTTGCACAAACAGTCAGGTTATTCATTGTTGAATCTTAGATGGGCAACCCAGATGACGTGGTCAGTAACTATGAGGCACCCCTGCCTCGGGTCATTTCCACTTGGCTTCCACATCATCACACCGTCGTGCAGTGCTGAAAGTGCCGCAAAGTGGCACCAGCTGTGGCCAAGCCTTCTGTGGCCATCCCCACCTTTGGCCAGCTTGAACATCATCCAACAGTACCTCAAGAGACCTTCAGCATCTTCCATGATCATTAAAACCAAGCGCTTTCGATGTAATGCATAATACAAGGAATTTGAGAGGAAGGCAGTACTGTACAATATTAATATATGATGGTGACGGTGTAAAAAACAATGGTACAAGGTGGTATGTTTTCGAGCAGTATGGTGACACGTGGTATCAGTTGTTATCACCAGTTGTCTTGGCCAAGGTTTGTGGGGAAAGTAGAGGGAAAGCCGCCATTCTCTGTTCGAGCCATTTAGTGTGAGGTGCTGGTGTGGCCGCTTTGGCTTGCCGTTCCACTGCCTGGCAACTGTTACTAAGGAGATGGATTCTGTCTTGCCAAGTCACTGCCTGGTGCTGGCAGTTTAACAGACAGCGATACATGTGAGAGACGATGGAAAGAGTGTTTCCCTCTGGAAAGCGGCGGTATTAATGGTAAAGCGAACAAACATTCCATTGTCGGTCTGCCTTTGTTGCCAAATCATCATCTTGCATTGGCATACCGCAAGAAGTGACTTGCCTGTTAACATGGTCTCGACTGTATTGGAAACTCGGCGCCAGACTCCCATACTTGGTAATACCACGCTCTGTCCTGTGATTAAGTAAATGATCAAGATTTTAAAAAAATTTGTGTTTCACACAGCCAAATGGCCTTCATCTCATTAATTCTACCAGCGGCATCCAGGTTAGTAACCAGAGGCATCCAGGTTAGTAACCAGAGGCATCACAGTTACCTTGTGGTTTGGAGGAACATTTTCTTCCATTACAGTGAATATGTATTCACTTCAAAATTTCTCAAGGTACCTTCTGCTTCATGTCCTCCAATGGATATTTATTTATCCATATCTACAAACACTACCACCGATGTTCACTGGTTAGAGTTCAGAATTTTCAACAAAGTGTTTCCAGAAGTTTTGGTTCATTTCTACCTTTTTGGGAGAGTGACTAAATGTTCTGAAGGTATTAAGGTATTGTCTACTATGGTGTTCTTTCTTCCTCTCAGAATTTTCGAGAGAACACCTTTCCAGTTTCATTAATCCCATGACACGAAGCTTGGGTATTTTTTCTAAATACGCCGAGCCCGTTTCCTCGATCGGGAATGCCGAGCCTGGGACCTCACTTGGTCACACTGAGATGCTCATGCTTCACAACCTGTTGGAGATTGTGTTGGGAATCTCATCCGTTTTTAGCTTGGATTTCATCTAAACCACGAGAAAGGCCTTTCAAGGACAGGAAAAGTTTCATACTTTACTAAATTGCCTTTCCTTTTCCCACACAAGCACGATAATTGGATTTTGTTTTCTTTGTATCTTTGTATTCCATTCTAATGGTATGCTTTTCTCACCTCAAGAGCTTACTGGGTGGATTGGGAATAGAGAAATAATCCATTTTAAAAAATTTCAAATTGACTTTTCCATTATTTTCCTCTGGAGGTAGGAGTGGCAGAAAATTCAGATTACGATCTCAAAAGATTTGTGGTTTTTCTTTAATGATGCCAAAATAGTCATATCCTGCAATTATATTTTGACCGCTTCTCATACAAGAGAACAGTCATTGGTATTTCCCAGAAGGAGGCCCAAATCAAGGTCTACCTCGACCTCAGCACAGACAGGTTGGTTGCCTCACAGTGCTACATGACCTTTTCGTTGATCTAGCTCTCGCTGTGCTCACCACCCCTTGTCCTCTGAGACTGACTTGGTGTCATTTCATGAAACCTCCTTTCTTTCCCTCCCCAAGTCTAAGCTTCATCCTCACCTCCACTCCTTTGTCTCCCTTTTTTCTCTCTCCTTTGCGAGATCTTCTTTCTGAGTCTGTTCTTCAGTGCTTTCCCCTCCAGTTCTTCAGTAGGCCTATAGTGGTTCAGATCACCACATCATATACCCAACTATGATCTTTACAAGCTCACATACCTCGTCACATTTGTTTTCCTGCCGTTCATCTTCTGTCATTGATGTTATTTGCATATCTTTGCCTTCCTTGTGCATCTGTTCTACTCTCTCCCTGTCAGTTATTCAACTTGCCACATTCTGTTGTCGAGCTCTTCCATCAGCCTTGACCTCTGTGCCGTATTTAAAAAAACGTGTATTTCATTTTATGTTGTGAGACATTTATCGGTTGTAGTGTAAGCGGTGTGAATGTTAAAATGGTTGAGTGTTTGTCACCGGGGTGGGGGGGGGGGAGAAGTACTCGGTCGGATCACGATGACGGGCCTCGGCGAGTGCGGGCTGATGCAAGATTTTCATTTTTCAGACAATCGTTGTGAGACCAAAATCGATTGTTGTTTATGAAGAGCTTACCACGACTTGGGGTAATTTTTGGAACAGTTTGGTTTCATATTGTTAACACTCCTTAAAGGAATGCAAAAGATGATTGACACCGCAGAGAGCATAAATGGCTGCACAATCAATACACAGTTGGGTTGAAACAAAACGCAGATGCACATCGTTGTGACATCACAGAAAAGAAAGAATGATAAAGTTGCATTTAAACAAAATTCACAAAGACAAGTCTGAAGACGACGATGGTTCACGAGCGGTATTTGACGATGTAGATTGTTTCAAAAGTCAAGGATGAGACAATGTGATAATTTTTGACCAAGTTATAAAAATGATCAACATGATGTGGTACGAGTGACGGGTTATTAGCTGCAAAATGTCGAAAACCCGGTTTCGTTCAACAACTTTCAAAATTTGACCTTTGCATAACCTTTAAAGGTCACAAAACAATGTTGTGGACATTAAAATAAGGAAACAGAATACGTGCTATAGCTTATTGGAGTTAGTTTGTAGAAGAAGGTTGAAAACCCGGTTCGATTCCCACAAATTTGAAAATTTGACCTTTGTGACCTTTAAAGGTCAATGGTCAAGGATTATGACCTTTGGTGCAAAACTTCCTCTGGAACATTCCAGGAACAATATTACGTCATATAGGCTATATGGCATTTCGCACTCATCGGATTATCCATACTTTGATGAAATCAGCGTAAAAACAAACTTGAAGGGGGAACCACGGGCAAGGTGTTCGAGATAGAGCAAAATGGTTTGAAGACTTTAGGTGGGGAATGACCTCAAGATTATGCATAAAAAATATTGTCATCCGAGCTCTCAAAGTTTGGGCGGTCGTAATATTTTTATGTCAAAATTCGCAATTTTCTAAGTTGTTGACCTTGTGACCTTGGGATGAAAATAAAAAATCGGACGACAAGTTTTCGATAATTCATTTTGCTGTTCAAATACCGAAGAACCCATTCCATTCAGTCAATTCCCTCGGAGAAGATAGATTTTTAATCCGACTACCCCCTAAAAATGACTATTTTTGCGGCGTGGCTCCGCCCACAATGGGTGTAGCCACGCCCTCATCCAGGAAAACGCAACAAGACATTGATATCGAACACATAACCAAGTTTCATCAAGATCGGATGAAAGTCCACGGAGTTATGCTCTGGACAGACAGACAGACACACAGACATAACGGATATAGTGGTCACTCTGGCTGGCGCTCATGAACCAATTAACGATATTGCATTATAATTAAATAATTTGCAATAGAAAAGGACAATAAGTGCCGCAATAGGCCTACAAATGAGCAAGATGGTACTAGACCTGACTTTTTATCCTTATTCGTCAATATTCCCAAATGAAACACGAGCGTGAGATTAAAGAATGCAAAGCAACACAACACATCTTTTATAGGGCAGCCCAAATAGCCGAATGGCCTAAACAGGACTTTCACATCCAGTAGGCCAAAGTTAACTCCCATGTCTTCATCATCCTCATCCAATCCTCAATATGTCTGGAGAAAGTTCCGATGAAATCTTTTGTTTTCTCTCCTCGTTTTCCTCCTTGAGTTGACAAATTGACTCACTTTTGGTAATGTTAGGTTATTCTGACAATAATGCGTCATGTCATATATTTTACTAACTCTGCTTTACACCATCGGGCGTCTCATGTCGGATGACGTCGTTTGCATCACTCCATTCCGGCAACATTTCTTTAAAGAGTCGGATCAAGTTACCTTTTATAGCTGTATGACCACAATGCTGCGGTTGCTTGAAAGAAATTCTGTCAAGACCAACAAGTCTTCGTCGTGACCCAGAAACCTTGTGAGCAATGTCTTCAAGATTTATTCACAAATTCTTTCAATTGATTTGTGTTCGATCTGATCTTTAGTACGTCATCAAAAGTTTTCTACGGATCCTTCTAGTTCCTTGTTATTTCTATTGAAAGATTATTGTTTTTTTTCCTTTTACGAAGCTCGTCCTTCACAAGGCCAAATGTCACTTTGTATGTCGGCTCTTCAAGGAGGGTTTCAGAGAGCAGAAGAGATTGAACATTCCTCTTGAATTGTAGAAGGTTATAGGATGAGGCAAAGCAGGAAACTGGAAGAGTTCCAAAGTAGAGCAGCACGAGGAAAGAAGTTGGATGAGCATGAAACGATGTTTGCCCTTGGCATCGAAACAGTGTGAGGGTGTGAATAAGCTGAATAAACGTGTGGGATGTCTGAAGGTATGCTCAGGTGGGAAAATGAAGGAGAGACCTTCAGAGCACCTTCCATGATATCTGTAGAAGAGACTTAAAGTAGTTTCAGAATGTCGGATGGAAAAGGTTCAAGCAATCAGGTTAAGTCATGCCCTTCCAGATTGATGACACGCTGCTGGATCCTGTCAAGGAGAGAAATTATGACAAGCAGGTGAACCAGCCCAGACATGGGAGCAATCTTCTAGAAGAGGCCACATAATGGCCTTGTATAAATATAAGAGAGGTAGTGGAGGAAGGTATCATCATGCATGGTGGAGACAGCCATTGCTTTTGGAAGCACTTTTTGCTATACTAGAAATATACTTCTCCCAACTGAGTTTAGAACGGATCTCAAGCCCAAGCAGAGGTGAGAGCAGGAGGGCAATTACCCCTCCTGCCTTTTGCCAGGAGAGGCAGGGGGCAACCTTATCACGCGAATGCCCGAAAACGTCCGACGACATTGCTGAACTAACAGGGATTGTAAGAGGTTTCTAAAATGCATCATATCCTTTGACTGCCAATAATTTGTCATTCCAAGTCTTTTGGAGCCTATCGGAGGCAGGCCTCAAAAGGATTTGCCAATTCCAATTTATCCTGTATTTAGTTAATTCTCGCTGCGATAACATACCGCACATTATCCTAGTAGTGAATTACGCCACCTGGTAAGCCTACAGCTGCCACAGAGTTACGTAGGATAGCGACAGTGCTTTGCAGTACACGACCACTAATTTATGTTATTCATAATTCTCAGTATCACGATTAATTGAAATAATCTTACCACACGCGCGCGTGATCATCATTTGGGACCGTTTGGTGTGAACAGCGACTGGAGCACTTCTGTTTTGATCGCGAGCGTCATTATCAGTGTGTGATTCGTAGGGCGTGTTGTTGTTTGATGTGAGGTCTCAATTTCTTCTTCAATTTGCAATTCTCTGTTTATCTCCAGATATTTATCTTCCACATCAATAAAGGGAAAGATGTGTTGTTTTGGGGGCTTTTTTTGGCCCTCAAATAAATTTTGTCCCCATTTGCTCTTCTTCCAGTCCAGCATCCCTGAGCCAAGCAAACGCAAGTCGTGATTTTAAAAATTTTAAATAATGAGATGTAACAACATATTGATGAACTTTGGAAGATTCTTCGGCAAACCACTTGCTTTTAAAATCCTTATAATTTAATATAAAGTTATTTGGTTCATCTGTGCAAATGATGAGAATGGTCACCTCAACGTCGTGGTATATTACAGGCCAGTGCTGCTCCACCAGGAGGGTATTTGAGGTGGAAGCGCACCTGGTTGGTGTTATCTCTGACGATCTGAGGAAAGGCATTCTGTGACTCAAACCTAAGGATGTCCGAGCTCAAATAGAAGGTTTTCACATTTCTGTCGAGGCACTTGGAAGAGCGAAATGATGGAAGAAAGTGTTCAAAAAAAATAGAGGTACAGATGGAGTAGAAGACGTTGTGGATATACATTGTGAATAGTGGAATGACCTCAGAGTTTTGTTGTTGCGTAAAGACATTGGGGACGGCCTAAGATTCTTATCGGCAGCCCTTTTGAAGGTTTGAAGGCGAGTGCAGGTTTGGGAGAAGGAGAGGAAATTTTCGAAGCGAGATAAAAGGAGAACAAACAAAATGTGAACTGCAACAGCATCGAGTTGAGCAGGCCAGCGATTTTCAGGGTTGATTGATGCACACGCGAATCTTGATGGAGCCTGAGAGGGGTCTCGAGAGATGAGTGCAGTGGGCAAAAGACCAGATGATGACCGATAAAAGCCCCCACAGAAAAATGGAAAAGGAATTGCTCCTAAGATTCTGCTCCCCACGTTTTGGAGATTTGAAAGATGTCTTTTCTGTGTTTATTTTGTCAAATTTCTCTGAGTCGTTTGTGCATTGCTTTTTTCCGACCGAGATATCTGCAACTTTTGTGAACATGGAATATCCCAAGGACAAAATGTGTACATATAATGAACTGTCGCTCTTTCACCATGAAGCCCATAATTAGTATGCGCAGCACCATGCACAATGGCCAAATCTACACCTTGCATCATCTGCCTTGTACAGACAACATTTGGTTCAGTCTTTTACATCAGGTTGGGCAGTTCACATCAGTGTCCGCTCCCTCACCCTGATGACCCTGCTGTGGACAGTTTGGAAAGGCATTCCCCCTGTAATTGTGATGCACGTGTTATGCAAGACATTGCCATTTTGTTTGGCACTACCAAGATAATAAGCTCGGACACTGGGTTTTCTGAGAGATCGACGTTCCAAGGTACCGCTGGGCCTAACCACGTCCGGTGCCTGGGATGCCACGTCTTGCCTGAGCAATTTTCCAGCAACGTTGCGCCCGCTCGATCTCACTTCATGCATTGCTGCATCGAGAGAATTTATTACTGCATTTGGACAACTGTGCTAATTCAGTGATTCCATTTAAAATCAAATAATGATTCAAGTATCACTTTTTGGTACAAAAAGTGATCAATCCAGCCTGGGAGGCCGGATTGCTTCACCTTGCTTCGCCATACTGAACATTGACACCATTTTTTCCCCCACTGTGACTGATGAAAAAAAAGAATACCTTTTTAATATGTGGTGACTGAGACTCATGGAGGAGCTTGAATACAGGATAAGGATAATGGGAGACATCGGCGTACTTTAACATGAATGAGGACATGGAGACATTGGACAAATCAACACCTAGTTCATGAGATCCCAGCATGATGAGATAAGTGTGCAGATGAGAACACCATCTGCTACCAAGCAGGTGAACAGCCTCATCTTGGTGCACTTGGGCAAAAGCATCTTCCACAACCTCAATCACAGTTAGTGCAGGAAACATGACATGAGGAGCTTGCACTTTCCTTCACATACATTCCATCGATTGAGAAGCTCTGCATTGCCCTCCACAATTCGCTGCTCGTCTGTCTCTTGTGTTTGGAATAAGTGGATACCAAGAAGATCTCCCACAAAATAAATTCTTCTTGCTCTGCATTTCCCACTGCTTCCCAGGTGAGCATGATCAGGTCATGGATCGCAGGAAGTGAAGCCAAGTTGAGTGATCATTTGAGTAAAAGTACGCGCGGTGGGACGTGCACCACACTGTTGCACACCAATACCATAATGGTCACCATGGGAAACCATTTGGCACCATTGAGATGTCGTTCCTTTTTTCCCTAACTATATCAAGTATACCACTTGCTTCAGACCTGCCATACCCATACATCTACCATTGATTACCATAGGGTATCATACATCTACCATTTTATTACAATGGGGTATGATACATGTACCATTGATTAATATGGGATACCATTCACCCACATTTTAATGAGAAGCCTTACTGTCGGCGAGTCAGAGTGAGATGGTACGAGATGTGAGATAATATACTGTACATCCCTACCTTGGTGGGAGAAGCTGCTCCTTCCGTAAAGAGACAAACAGAGAATTACCACAAGTGCTTTCCATATGTGTGGCAAGTTAAGACTTCAGTTGTGAACAAATTCAGAAAAGTACAATATATAACGAATCATTATCTTGTATGCCTGGTGTTGGCTTGGGATCCGAGAGTGGTGGGCTTGAGAGCCGAGCGTTCGAAGTTCAAATCCTGCCTGGCTGTTGAATTAATACCAGGTGGGGTTGACTCAGCCCGTCGTCCTTCTGAGGTTGGCAAAATGAGTACCAGCTTGCTGGTATCATGTGTCGGAGCGGCGACCCGTCCAGGATTGTGCCCAATAGCCAAGGAGACTGCTTGGGCAGCACCAACGCTCTGCATCCAGATTGCACAAAATGAAACGAATATTTCAAATCGCGTAATATATGATTATTGGAATGAAATTCGAACATTTCGTAAACAATTCATCTTCTTGCAGCAGAAAATAGGGTCAGGTTTTTAAACTTAGAAAAAAAACAAACAATTATTTTGTTTCAAAACGCCAATAAATACAGAGAGTTTCTTGTCCTCACAAACTCTTCCTCATGAACAACTTGGTCACGAACAATTTGCAAAAAAAAAATGATATAGTCACATTTGCCT